>NC_056727.1:657280728-657387349 GCF_019279795.1 Protopterus annectens | reverse complement strand
CCGGAGCATCCGACGGCATTGTATAATTGCAACGCTTCCCAAACACAAGACTGGCACAGTCTAACCTCCTCCCAATAGTGCGTTTGTTAAACCTAGCACAAGAGCGGCAAGCAACAACGTCGTGCTCAGGCCCTAAACAAGGTATACACAATGTATGGTAACCCCTATGAGGTATTTGTTTCCCACAAGAAATACAGTTATACACTTTTTCTGACATCCGGTTAAATACTGAGGCAAGAAAAAACCAAAATGTTCCCCAACGGGGTACTTAGCCAACTCTGATTCGGTCTGAAACTCCGGTTTCGGAAATATTTCAGAACGCCAACCTGCACTCGCAAAACTGCTTCTGCATCGGATCTCGCGGCAAAAAAGACTGAGGATATGGCGCCGGTCATGCGCATTAGTACCCTGACGTGCTGACGTCAGTCTAATGCGCCCTGACCGACGTCAGCCTTATACTCTGGTATTCGGGCCGACTGGATGCGGACTATACCCAATAGTAAGGACTGCAGCAATGGAAGACGAAGAACATCTCTGTCCTGATGGAAGATAAAAGGCTGCACAGCCATGAGGGCTTGTAGTTCCGATACCCTACGAGCTGAGGTAATAGCCAGAAGGAAAGCTGTTTTCCAGGACAAATATTGCAAATCTGTTGAGGCAGCTGGCTCAAAAGGAGGCAAGGTCAGCTTTTCTAGAATTAAATTGAGGTCCCAAGCAGGTATTGGTTGTTTCCTGGGGGGTTTTATATTCTTAGCCCCTCTGAGGAACTGTCTTAAGAGGGGGTGAGAGAATAAAGGTGGATCAGTGTTGTATTCTGCAAAAATGGCTGAGGCATGGATTTTGATGGAGGAGAATGAAAGTTCACTGCTTAGCAGCTCAGCTAGGTACTGTAAAATATTTGAGGTAAATTCATTTTCCCAGGATTCTGACCCTTTTTCTCATTCCAGGCACAAAACAGTTTCCATTTTGCGGAGTAAGCTTTTCTAGTAGACGGCCTTCTGGCCTCCAAAATGACATCCTGCAGGGTCTGCTGTGATGTTAAGGAATCTTCCATGCGGCCAGATTGAGTGTTTTCAGCTGACCGTGAAGAGTTCTGAAGCTGTGCTGAGTCAGAAGAGGCAGAGGTAGGGTCCATGGTGGGGAATGCGTCAGGCTCCTCAGGAGTGGGTACCAGTGTTGTCTTGGCCAGTCTGGAGCAATGAGAATCATCTTTGGTCTGTCTGCTCTGGTTTTTAATAGAACTTTGGGCAGCAGAGGAAGAGGTGGGAAGGCAAACTGTCATTGTTGTCCAACTGAAAGAGAGCATCCACTCTCCAGGCCTTTGGATGAAAAGTCCTTGAGCAGAATTTTGTCAATTGGTGATTTTTGTGGGAGGCAAAGAGATCTATGTCTGGCCTTCCCCATGCTTGAATTATCTCTGTAAAAACTTGAGGATGCAACTGCCATTCGTGTGGATCTGTCATTTCTGCTTAGGTTGTCTGCCAGTGTGTTTTCCTTGCCTGGCAAGTACTGTGCTTGAAGTTCGATTTGTAAGTCCAGAGCCATGTTCCAAAGTGACATGGCCAGCCTGCATAGGGGGTATGAATGGGTTCCTCCCTGTTTATGTACCACATTACTGTGGTGTTGCCTGTCCTTATCAATAGTTGACCTGGATGCAGAAGGTCTTTGAAAGCTATAATAGCATTTATTACTGCTGGCATTTCCTTTTGATGTGAAGGAGCTTTTCTTTTTGGGACCATTTGCCCTGAATGCACCGATCTGTCATGTGCGCCCCCCAGGCGCAGTCCGAGGCGTCTGTTGTGATGACTTGATTTGCTTGAGGCTTGCAGAATGGGAGACCTGTGTTTGTTTGGCATGCTTGAAGCCCACCACAGAAATTCCTTTTGAAGACATGGAATCAGTGGTATTATTGTTTCCAAACTGTGGCTGTGTTGAGACCATAGGTTTTTCAGGTACCATTGAAGCTTCCTCATATGCAGCTTTGCACATGGGATTAGTAGGATGCAAGATGCCATGAATCCCAGAGCCTGCAGGATTTTCCTTGGTCAGCCTGGTGAAATTTGCTAGTGTTCTGAAGTATTGAGTTAGTTGCCCCTGCTTCTCTGGCGTGAGGTAGGCCATCTGGGTGTGTGTCCAGGAATATTATTTTCCGAGAGGGAATTAGCCTTGATTTCTTTTTGTTGACTGTGTATCCCAGAGAATTCAACATTATTACATAACCAAGATGTTTCAGAAGTATGTGCTTGCAGTCCGCTTGGATCAGGCAGTCGTCCAAATAGGGGTATATTTGTATCCCTTGAAGTCTGCAGTAGGCAATTATTGATGCCAGGCATTTCGTGAATACTCTGGGCGCAGTAGATAAGCCAAAGGGCAATGCAGAGAATTGATAATGGGTTGAACCTGCAAGAATTTTGAGGCATCTTCTGCAATTTTGTCTGATTGGGACATGCAGGTATGCCTCCTTGAGGTCCAATGTTACCAGCCAGGACTCCTTGCCAAGCATGGGAAGAAGCTGCTGTAAAGTGAGCATCTTGAATTTTGGTACGAGTAAGAATGAGTTTAGGATGGATAGGTCCAAAATAGGTCTCCAATCTTTTCCCTTCCTTGGTACCAGGAATAGTCTGGAATAAAAACCTTGACCTTGTTCGTGAGTAGGTACCAATAGCTTTCATGTCCATGAGATCTGAAATTTGTCTTTGTGCCTCAGCCCTTTGATTGTGTGGCAAGTTTGGCATGCCTCATTTTTGGAAGGGTGTGTAAATGGAATCTGTAGCCTCTGTTTATAATGTCCAGGATCCATTTGTCTTTTGTGACAATATGCCAATTTTTTGAAAATAATGCCAGTTTTCCACCTAAGGGTGCTGCCATTTGAGCCTTGCTTGGCATGCAAAGGGGAAGTCATTGGGCTTGCTTTCTGAATAGCTGCGAACTATCCTCACCACCTCTGTGTAGGAGCTTGCCATGGTCTGCCTCTAAACGATCCTTGAGATTGCCCTCTGCCCCTCGGGCGTCTGTATCTACCTCTTTGGGGTCTGTCCGTGGCTGTTAAGGACCAATTTTTGGAAGGCCAATTTCTACTGAAACGTGGAGGTTGTACCTGTAGAAAATCTTTCACTGTTTGCATTGATTTAGCCTTTTCCTCCATTTTCTTTAATACCTCCTCAGCTTTAACACCAAATAATACATCCTTTTGAAGAGGGACATCTAGTAATTTAGCTTTGACATGGTCTGGTCAGGTTTGTTCCTTGAGCCAGACATGTCTACGTATCACTGATCCTGTAAGAGCAGCTCTACATGAGGCCTCTAGAGCATCAAAACCGCATTGCAAGGTATGTTTACCTGCTTGCTCTGCACTATGCATCAAATCCTGCAACTCCTTCAGGTCTGGTTGTTCAGGTTGTGACATTTTACTTCTCAATTGTGATAACAGAAACTGTTGGTACTTTAGCATATGGAACTGGCAGTTTAATGCCCTCATGGTTAAGGTGGCAGAGGTATATACCTTTTTCCCCCACCTTTCTAAGGATCTGGAATCTCTCTCTGAAGGTAATGGATTTTTAGCAGTGGAGGCCTTAATTCCCTTGGGGCCCTGTGAGATAGTTTCTGGGTCAGCCGCATTGCTTTTGTATAAAAATTGGTGTGAGTCAGGAACCCGGTAGTACCCGTCAGGCTTGACTGGGGCTGGAGGTAAAGAATCCGGGTTAAGGCAGGCCTCTGAGTACACATCTAGTATGTCTAAGACGGGAGGTATAGCCAGAGGCCTGTGCTGAGGTAGCAAGAGAAAATCCTTAAGCCTTTTCTTGGAATCTGAGTACTCTTGGCCTTCCCAGTGGAAGTGTTCCCTTAAGGTATGCAAGGTTTCCCCAAATGAGTAATCCTCTGGGGGGGCAGAGGGAATTGACTCCTCTGAATCAAAATCTTCCAAAGGGGAGTAAGAATGTTCCTGTCCATCAGAGTGCTCTGATATAATGGAGGCCTGGTCAGAGGAGGGGGATTCTTCCTCCACTCTGGGCCTTTTGTCCGGGGGGGGGGGGGGTGTTTGAGAACCCCTGGTAAGAGTAATTAAATCCTCAGCCATTTTAAGCATCTGTTTTTTAGGCATGGGGCCTGGAGAAGGGCCCTGTATAGCTTGTCTTAGAATGCATGGCTGCTTTAGACTTAGTGAAAGCCTTGATGGACAAAGAAGAGGAAGGTCTGAAGACACCTTGAGAGGAGGCAGACCTGTCTACATTTTGAGATTCACCACCAAGAGTTGCTTCGGTATCTGTAGTCGTGGTGTGGGCAGAGGAGCCTGCGACCTCGGGCACAGAAGACATCGGCAATGAAGTGTAGTCAGTAGTCAGGGGCTGCGTAGGCGCCTCGCTGAGAACTGGACCACCTGTAGTCTGCTTTGGCGTGGTGTCAGTAGAGGCCGCGGACCTCGTGTGTCGGTCCTTATCTTTGCGTTTTTTAGACAAAACAGGAGTCGGAGTATCAGACGACATAATATAGTTAAATTTTTTTGCCAAAATAATGCTGGGCGAACTCCGCCCGACGCTTAGTGGTGCGTTTGTTGAATGTAGCACAAAAACAGACCGAGACGTCGTGGTCTGGGCCTAAGCAAGGAATACAGAGGGAATGAAAATCCTTATGCGGTATTTGCTTCCCACATGAAATACAATTATTAACTTTGTCTGACATCGGTCTGAGGCAAGAAAGGTTTCCCCAACGGGGTACTTAGCTTTCAAGAAGACTTTGGTTTCCCCAACGGGGTACTTAGCTTTCAAGAAGACTTTGGTTGCAAAATTTCCGTAATTTCAGGAGCTGGCCGACCGGCACTTGCGAACTGCTTCTGCTTCGGGCACCGCGCGGCAAGAAAGACTGAAGAAAATGGCATCGGCTGGTTCTTTTATACCCCTGTCGCACTGACGTCAGGGAAGAAGTGACGACAACCGACGCCGGACCTAGACTTTGGAATTCGGCCAACCGAGGACCCGCCTGACGGCAGGAAAACCCATATGTTATGACTGCAGCTGTATGCATGATGAACATCACAAAGTTACCTGTACATAGCAGAATGATCATAAACAGAAGATGTCAAGTTCGTAAAATTACAAAGATTAAAGTCATTCTATCATAACTGATGAACTATAAAATAGAAATGCCCACTCCATTTAATAAATGGTGTGGTGCATATCGCTACACAAGCATCTTTGGGCAAGATACAGTTTTCCCATAGTTTCAATTTTATAGGTATACCCTTTGAATTATGTACTCTACAGCTTCTTGACACAATTTTTTATTGGTGTGGGCTATGCAACAGACTGATGACTCATTTGTGCTTGCTTGGGTATTTAGTGGTCTTTTTTTTAATAACCGAGGCTTTTTCCATTTGTGTCGGATCTCAGATATATTTGATATACATTTGGACTCATCACGGTTTGATTCGATTATGCTTCTTACAGGGGCTGATACTGTCCTTATGAGGATTACATTTTGATTTGGACATGTTTCACATTGGGACTTAGTACTGCAGACCCTACAGGGGCCATCGGTATATTTTAAAACCTTTACAACATTTATTAGTATGGACTCAGCACTGTAGAAACTACTGTGGTTCTTTTTACAAGGGCAGATATTGTCCATTACGGTTATACACTTTTGCATCTTGCCTTTAATATTGGTTTTGAATTGACCCCACAACATGTTCTAACAAGGAAGGACTTTGTCCCATATATCTTTGTGGTGGAATCCAGCTATTTGGATTAAACTGCATGCTTCCAGATTGGTTATACATATATAGTTTGCAAAGTTTTGGTGATTTGCGGAGGCATACGGAAAACTGACTTATGACTGTGGTGTTGTCACGCTCATCTGATAGACAATCAATCAGTTTTGTTGCACTAACTTGCACACAAACATCTTAACAGGTTAATTGTATACTATATTCTTATTGTTTTGTGGATTTGCTTGTTGAAGAATTACTGGTTGCGATTTTCAATGGATATATCCAACATATTACGGGGGCTTTCCTCCGATCGTGATGAACTAGCAGTTTTCAGTCTGGGTCCAAATAATCAATCTGGGAAGGATACTATATCACTGATTGATGATGGCTGTGAGACACTATTTTCTAAACTTGAGTATGAGGTCACTCAGTAGTAATGCTTGGCATCTGAAGTTGTTCAAAGCATATATTACTAAGGGCATTGCGCCCAGAAGCTTAAGGGTCCGCATACAGGCCTCTAGTTAATTTGGATGATATCCTTACGAAACAATGGATGGAAGCCAAGCACAAGGCATCCATGAATTTTGTGGAAATTCTTGCTGGACACTATGAAAGAATAACTGATCGTGATATAGAGAATATTACCAAAATGTTCGAAAATATTAAGGTTTTTGAGGGCCAGTCAGTATACAATGCATGCCTCAAGAAACTCAGTCAGGATTTGCTGAATCTTGAGGAACAGCTGAAGGATAGGAAGAAAAAGAAATTTCTTGGTGATCTGGCCGATTACGACAGGGGGACCCCTTCATTAAAGAGAAGGGTAAACAAGTCCCATTTTCACAACCCTATAGGAATATCTCTAAGAGAAAAAATCCCAGATCCATACTCAAGAAGACCTCAACATCTAGTTATACCTCTGGGGAGGATTCATCTTTGGACCCGGATACGTCTTGTTCCACAGGCTCTCCAGTAACTAAGAGAAGCAATTCCAGTGGCCCTTTAGATCTACACAAAGGCGGGGGGTTAGGAAAAACAGATCAGGTAGACAATATGGAGGGTCTGTTAAAGAGGTTTGTACGGAAACAATAAATCAAAATGTTTTGAATATATCATCTTATTCTCTTTTCTTTACTCAAAATAGCAATCTCGGTGGGTGAATGTCTTTTAAACCCTTTTTTGCGTCAGAGGACAGTTTTATGAACAGCATTCTGTAGAAATCTTAACTTGAAGTTATTTTTTCAGGGAAGAGACTTCTGATTTTCAGGAAGAATTTAGGCATCCCAGGTCTACATTTATGCCACCGATGCACTATAATGTCCTTAGGTTTCAAAATTCCATTCTTAAGGACTTGCATTTTTACTCCAGGGAGACTAGGGCTAGACCCAGTAATATCCAAGACTAGGATGGAAGCAATTTCCAAATTATCCAATAAATCACCAAGCGGTTATATTAATGGTTGACAAGGGAGATGCGGTGGTTGTCCAAGACTGGACATAATACGATACTGAAGCACTTAGGCAACTTTCTGATGGGAGACATTTACATTTAACACTCAATTCGACCCCCAGATTGATGAACTTCTATCCCTAGCCAAGGAGGAGGGCATTATCACAGACACTATTGTGTGTCAACTCATGTTGTCTGACCCCTGTAACCAACATATCTATTTTCTTCCCAAGATTCACAAAGACCCACAAAATCCCCCTAGTAGGCCCACTGTTTCTGGGAGGAACTCGCTAACTGAACCATTGTCCCAATTTCTGACTATACATCTCAAACCATTACTTAAATGGGTATGGGCCCGGGGCCCGATTATGGGGCACAACAGAATTTCTTCAGGTCATCTCTGAAATGCAACTTGAGCCGGGTTGGTTACTCTGTACTTTGGATGTTACATCCCCCACTGGGCTGGGATTGATGCCTTGGAATATTGGCTGCACAAATCTGAGTTATACCAACCCAGATTCAATACATTTCTTGTCTTGCAGAGCATATTCTTACCAAGAATGTTTTTTTCTATCAAGATAGAGGTTACCTCCAGATTCAAGGTATGGCTATGGGGGCCTCATCTGTTCCGATTTATGGCTTATATTGAGGAGCAAATAATTTATGATCGCTCAGAATCTGTTTCTGGAGGAAATTGATATCTGGAAAATATATCTGGATGACTGCTGGATGGTAGGGAGATCGGATGTGGATTACCTGCAGCAATTTGTCAGATATCTTAATGAGAACAAATGGAGGATACACTTTACGGTAAACTATGCCATAGATCGGATTACTTTCCTGGACATCTTGGTGACCAGGGGTCATGACAATCCTTCAACATCTCTGAGGATTATTGGAAGTTCCCAGAATACAATTCCCTTCTCCATGCCACCAGCTATCACCCTCCATATATCTGCAAAAACATCCCAAAGTCTCAATTCATGAGTTAAACGTATATGCTCGGACAATATTCAGAGATGACCTCACTAGATTCAAGAACTGAGGGTACAAGGCGGGTTATATTGTTCAGGACAAGAACAGGGTAGACAATATTGATAAAGATGGTCTTCAGTATAAAAATAAGACATGGGATGGCCAATCATACGTTTTGTCAACATATGGCAGAAACACTGAAGCACTTATGGACAGTGGTCAGTGCCATTGGAACATCCTGTTGGCAGACACTCTGAACACTTGGAAAACAGATGCCATTTCTCCTTTAGGAAGGGCAAAAATTTGGGCTCCTACTTCAGTCACTATAAACATGGGACCTACCATAAGAAGCAATATGTTCAAACTACACTCCTGGGGGATCAAGTAGTTGGCTGTTTCCCTTGTGGTCCTTGTACATACTGCTCTAGGGTTAAGAAGACCAAGTCATTTAGTAGCAAAAATACCAGTCAAGTTTTTAACATCTCATTTTTTGCCAATTGTCAAACAGATTGGGTGATATATCTGGCCATGTGCAACTGTTCGGCTTTCTATATAGGTCAGACTTCACAACCTGTTACATTTAGGATTTCTGAGCATTTTTGTGACAAAACCATAAAATTGCCAATGCTTTACACAAACATATCACGATACATAAAAATGTCTTTAATTTTACTATTATTGACCGGATTTTTGATGCAAGATCCAATAAAACAGGCTGGCACCAAATACTAAATTGAAGAGAGAAAAAATGGATCATTAAGTTGGGGGGTTCGTTTGCTCCTGGACTTAAATGAGCACCTGTAATCAGTTGTATGTTTATGTTAACACAGTATTGACTATACAAGAAGTTTTTTTGTGCACAAGATTTTTACACTGATGAAGGCTATGATTTGTCAAGCCGAAACCGGTTTGGATCTATATTTTCATACATGCTTTTTAGTAATGCATATTAAGTATCTGCCACAGTCTGCTGGTTTCCTCATTTTGTTTTTTTTTTTGGAACAAATTGTTTTGAAACCTTACAGTTGCCATACTTGCAGAGATGGTTTTTGTACTGGAGATTTGGGGGAACCACGAAGGGGATAGAGTATCCTCTGGATAGGATTTGAAGCACCCACTGGTCCGTTCTGGGACTCCCATGCCGCTAGGTGCAAGGACAATCGTCCCCCCGACTGCCTCCAGAGTAGTGCAGTCGTGCAACCCCTCAGGGTTGCTGCCCGGGTCTGTCAGAGAAAGGTTAGAGACCAAAAGCTCCTTGGACACCCTCTGCCTCTGGGCTGGTGTCC
This sequence comes from Protopterus annectens, assembly GCF_019279795.1. Classification (NCBI taxonomy): domain Eukaryota; kingdom Metazoa; phylum Chordata; order Ceratodontiformes; family Protopteridae; genus Protopterus; species Protopterus annectens. Next base: position 657,377,935 of record NC_056727.1, on the reverse strand, counting down.
ATTCCTTGGGGGGGGGGAACTAGCTGGGGCTCTTCGAGCACGGGCTGTCGTCCTGGTATAACGATGGGGACCGTAGACAGAGCCGAGGGAGTGAAGTTAGGGGTCTCGATCCAGCAGAGAACCCTTTCTACCACGAACACCGAAGGAAAGCAAACCTCCTGAGAAACCAATAAAAGGAGGCTGGTCTCCCCGGGTCTGACGAGAGAATCTGAGCTGGGCCCAAGGTGGCCAGGGCTCCAAGGGAGGAACCTGGCCTGACAAAAGTTGGAGCCGAAGAAAAGGGTTCCACTCCCTCGGATCCGACACCCAAGATCCGGCTCAGAGTGCAGCTCGGATCCGATATGCTCCAGTCAGATGCTGGCGTCGAGGAAGCAGGTACTGGTGCCAACCCCCTGACCAAAGCCAAGCTCTGATCTGAATACTCTGAACCAGAGGTCGGAACGGAGGAGATATAGACTGGAAAAAAGGAAGCAAGCTCCCCCCCTCCTGAGGGAGGGGGGCTGGAAAGACCCTCATCTGGATCCAAGTATAGACAAACCTCATTTTATCCAGATACATGTCAGACCACGACCGGGTGGACCTCGATAGGGCAACGGGAGAATCTGAACGTGTCTCCTCCGGCTCCGGGGAAAACCTCAGATCAGAGCAGAGGGGAGTCACTGATCTGTGGCGTCTTTGTAGGTGAAGCAATGTCCGGAGACCTCTCTTCCCTCGCCTTCAACTCTCTCCCTCTTTTCTGCTCCGCTACCTCGGGCTTTGGTACAGGAGGTTGATTCCTAGCCTGGGAAGGAGAAGGAGAAGACAGAGGAAGGAAGCAGCCACTGTGACCGAAGGGGAAGAAGGCCTTTGAGGGCCAACGTGGTCTTCTTATCTTTAATGGTGCGGGGGTTGAAGCCTGTACATATGCTACAGTCCACACTCAGATGGGCCACGCCCAAGCACAGTGTGGCCATCTGCAGGGGATTTATGGCCCCACACTGGGCAACACAAAGCTTTTCAGCCATACTATCTCAGTAGAAAGTTAACTTAAGAAAAAAGGCAGTTTCTTTCTAAATGGCGCACACACCCACTCACCACACACAGAAAACACTGAGGGTGGGGGCTACAATCTACACAACAGTACAAACTAATCCATCCTAAAACTAACTTGACGCACCAAGCAAGGGAGGAGAAAGGGGACCTATACCAACATTTTCTGAAGAAAAAAAAAAGATACTCAAAAAGGTTTTACCCACTTGACTAAACTGGAGCTCAAGAGATCACGATGTATAAGCTATTCATGGCAAACGAGATCTGGGGATGGAAGGCAGTGGGGTGCATTATGGGTAAGGGGAGAAGTTTGGAGCTCGGAGCTGATGCTAGTAAAAGTTGCCGGCTCAAATCAGATATGGATCCGTAACCCACAGGTTGAAGACAAAATTAAGTAAACTACTTCAGATTCTTGTACTAACTAGGGTGCATGGTGCATCTGACATAGGCCACTAGCAGATGCAGGCCATAAAAGAGTACACGTGCACCACCCTCAGAGCAGAGGCTCCAGTCAGTGAGACAGTCTAAGGGAAATAGGATTAATGTACCCAAGAAAGCCAAGGGGGGGGGGGAGGCAGAGACCTGTGTTATCCACCACTGGAGCTCCTTCTTGAGACAAGGTAGACTAGGGATTTGGTATTCCAGAGGGTGGGAGACCACAATTTAACCACTGGAATTTCCACAGAGAAAGGAACATCTACAGTTATGGCAAGTTGTTACACAACGAATCTATGTCCTCCTATTCATCTATTGCAGCATTCCTGACATAAGGGAGAAAACAAAAGCTTATGCAGAAAGGGAGAAGTGGCAGAGGAATTTTCTATGAAGCCATGGGAGACCGGCCCTGGCAAATCCTGCCCTGGATCTGGAAATGGAATCCAGCTTATGTTTGGTGAAGGTGTGGACAGATGCCCAAGTAGCTGCTTCTAAGCTAGAGTTGGTGTCCAACCCTTTGAAGAAAGCCCCCCCCCCCAAAGACTACGCTGCCCTTGTGGAGTGAGCTTTGACGGAGGCTGGAAGAACTTTTCATTGGTGGGGATAGCAAAAGGCAATGGATTTGCATTTCTAATTGGAGATGGGTCTTTTTGGACATGGGCAATCCCAGAGCCCTGGTCTGAATTCCTTAAGGGTTTAGTCTTGCGCAAGTAAAAATAGTTATGTAAAATCTTACCATAACCATAGCTGTCCTCTTTCATGTTGCAGTATTCATACTGTGGGATTTCCAGCCCACAAGCGACCCAATGTCAGCTCCTATACAAAAGCTTAAGCCAGGCTGCCATGGGGCCATAAACCATGGAGTATAAATGGGACGTCGACACGCACAGACCTCAGAACTTGAAGCCCAAGAGACTAAGGCCAAGGAGAAGCAAAGGCAAATGTCCCTGCAGGGCTGTAGAGACTGGCCTGTAGGGAGGGGATACACCGGAGAAAATTGAGGATACCAGGGCGTTGGAAGGTGGAATTGAATACTGCAACATGAAAAAAAGGACATCTATAGTTATTGTAAGATTTTACACAACTATTCTAGGTCATTCTATTCCCATGTTGCAGTATTCATACTGTAGGAGAGTACAACAGCTAGGAGGAATGTTGGGAGGTGGCAGTGATAAGAGGATTCCACAAATCCCTGCAGGATTGCCCTGGCTCTAGAAACCTGGTAGAGCTTGTAGTGCTTAGAGGACTATAGACCAGTGGTTGCCTCCATAATGGCGGCTGTGTCTAGCCCTTTCGTGAAAGCCTTTGAGGTAGCCATGCCTCTGGTAGAATGTGCTTGCACTCCTTGAGGCAATGGTTTGTGATAAGAGTAGCAAAAGAGGATGGATTTCCTGATTCAGGATGACATTAGTTTGGAGACTGCCTTACCCAAAGCCCTGAGATGGAAGGAAATGAACAGTTGACATTTTCTGAAAGACCTTGTTTTGTCCAAGTAGAATCCCAGTATGCACATCCAGGGAATAAAGAATCCTGTCCAAAGAGTTAGTAGGGGAAGGGAAGAAGGCGGGTAGGTGAACAGACTGATTTAAGGACAGTTCATTTACCCTGTCACTGTGGAAGGTGGTGTAAAGAGGGCAAGCCTTCAGGGCCTGCAATTCAGATACTCTTCTAGCAGAGGGAATGGCCACTAATAGAATGTGCGCATTTGAAGATGCTGTGCTAACGGACTCAAAAAGGGGTAGAGAGTAAGCTTTTCCAGCATGAAGATGAGGTCCCAGGGAGGAGGGATGGACTTTCTTGGTGGTCTGATGTGCAAGAGCCCTCTCAGGAAAAGTTTTAGGTCCAGTATGGAAAAAAAAAAAAAGAGTTGGCTGTAAAGGCAAGCATGCAGAAATGACAAAGATGAACTTTTGACAGAAGAGTAAGCTAGTCCCTCCTTAAGTTCACAGATACAGTTCAGGACGAGGGACAAACTGCCAGAAATGGGTTCTTGTTTCTAAGAACACCATTTGGAGAATCTCTGCCATTTAGACAAATGTTTTTTTTTCTAGCAGTTGGTTTCCTGGCCTCCCTCAGGACTGATGGCACATCTGATTAGTGCTGTCTAAAAGGGATCAAAAGTTGATCACCCACAGAGTTAGGTGCAGTAAAGAGCTGTGGGTGAAAGAGGGATCCCTGTTGCTGCGTTAGTAGGTCCATCTTCTGGGGTAACTTGTGATTGCCCTTGGCTAGGGAAAGCAGAAGGGGGAACCAGTGTTGCCTTGGCCAATAGGAGTCACCAGCAAGATTTTTGGTTGTTCCTTCTGGATTTTCAGAAGGACTGAATTAGAGGAAAAGGGAGGGAAGGCGTACAGGAACATTCCCTGCAATGTAAAGCTGAAGGCATCCACTCTCCAGGCTAATGATGAGCGAGTTCAGCTGAAAAATTTGTTTAGTTGTCTGTTCTGGGAGGTGGCAAACAGATCCACTTGGTGTGCCCCACTGGTTGACTATGTACCCCCTGTCCAACATCCATTTGTGTTGCAGAGAGGAGGTTCTGCTGAGCACGTCCGCTTACTTGTTTTCCGGAGAGGGGCTGTATGAAGCTTTCAAGAAGAGGTAGTGTTTTGCTGCCATTTCCCAGATTTGCAAGGTTATCTGACATAACTGGTATGCCCTTGTTCCTCCTTGTTTAGGTACCACATGACTGTAGTGTTGTCTGTCACAATGTGGAGTATCCCTGGTTGCAGGATGGGAAGGAAGACAGAGCCAACAAGACAGCAGTCATTTCCCTTACACTGATGTGCTCTTTTTGCAGGGCAGGGGACCAGTACATGTTATACCCTGTAACCCCCTGCAGGGTTGCTCCCCACCATAGTTCTGATTAATCTGTGTGCACAAACTGAGTAGTGGGAGGGAACTGCAAAGGAATTCCTGGTTTCTGGATACCTGCTGAATCCACCACTTCAGCTCTATTTACTAGGCAGGGTAGAAGGGGGATAAGTTTGTCTAGAGGCAGTTGGCTCAGGGACCAAACATACTTTAAGTACCACTGGAATTTTCTCATGTGCATCTTTGCTAGTGGGAGCATGGGGATGGTGGCAGCCATGAGACAGTACAGTTGTGTACACTTGCCATAAATGTAGATGTTAAGAGTGTATTCACTGCTGAAGTAATCACATTAGGGTTATCCCTGGCAGGGTAGCACTCAGCCAGCCCGAACACCAGAGGCTTAGTATTTCTGCATCAGTTGCTGTTACTTGAGGACCGACGTCAGGTCATCAGTAGTATAAAGTAAGGCAGCAGACACCATTACATCGGTTTTTATTGCCCTAACCTGTCAGGAGCCCCCCAAAGTAGGAGGCCAGTTTCTGGTGGAAGAACATCACCAGTGGAAAATAAATACCAATATGTCCCTTGCAAGGGAAGAAAGAGAATAAAGGGTGATGGAGGGAGGGAAACCAGGACTAACAGTGAATACCACTAAATCTACATTTACACAACTGCACTATGGTTCTTCAGGTTTCACTGTTGCAGTCATCACATTTGGGTTGATTCCCAAAGCTGAGGAAAAGGGTGGAGGCAGTCAAGGAAACAAGGGGGTGGCTATGATGCCCTGCAAGACTGCAGAGGCAAACCCTGCCCTGGATTTGGAGAAGAGAAGCAGGTGGGAATGCTTGGTAAAAGTGTGAACAGATGCCCAGGTGGCAGCCTCAAGGATGCACCCCGGTGGAGACTCCTCTTAGGAAAGGGGCTCTGGTGGAGTGTGTCCTCACCCCCTTGGGGGAAGGCTTTCCATGTTTGTAGCAGAAACGGCTGCAGTGTGCTATCCATTTGGAAATAGTTTACTTGGAGATGGCTTTGCCTTCTGCCCCTGTAGCAAAGCTAACCAGCAATTGATCAGACTTTATGAAGGATTTAGTCCTGTCCACATAGGTCTGTGCACATCGAGTGAAGAAACCTTTCCCCCTTGTTCTGAGGATTAGGAAAGAGGGGGTCAGCAGATAGATTGGTTGAGAGTGATACTAGACACCACCTTGGGCATGAAGGATGGGTTAGTTCTGAGGGATACCCTGTCTTCATGGAATATAATGAAGGGTTCCACAGCCATGAGTACTTGCAGCTCAGTGACTCTTCTGGCTGAAGTGATGGCCAGAAGGAAAGCAGTCTTCCAGGAGAAATTTTAGCTCCGCAGAAGCTGGTTTGAAAGGGGGCAGGGCGAGCTTTTCCAAAACAAAGTTAAGGTCCCAAGCTAGAGCACTTCTGGGGGGCAAGTTGCTAGCCCCTCTGAGGTACTGTTTGATCAAAGGGCGTGAGAAAAAGGGCTGCTCAGTGGGAAAATGAGCAGAAATAGCAGAGACATGATTTGTTTTAGAGGAGAAAGACGCCACTGTGTAGTAGGTCAGCTAAGTAATCCAGGATAAGAGGGGTGGAGGACTGTGCCGTACTGGCTCCCTTAGCCTGGATTCAGGTGCAGAACCTTTTCCACTTATCTGCATAAAACTATCTGGTGCTAGGACGGGCCTCACTGATAACATATCCAGAAACTGTTTACTCAGAATGGCAGACTGGGTGGGGGGGGGGGTTAAGGAATAAGCCAAGCTGCCAGATTGAGTGTCTGCAATTTGTGATTCATGAATTCCCCTTCCCTCTGGGTCAGGTTTGGAATCAGAGGAAGATGCCATGGAGGCATTGGGGACAGGCTGCCCAGCAAGGGGTACCAGTGTTGTCGAGGCCAGTCTGGAGCTATGAGAATGGTCCTTGGTTTTTCCTCCATTATTTTGAAAAGTACCCTGGGGATGAGAGGTAGGACAGGGCATTCATTTTCCAAGCCATGCAGTGGTGCTCCCTGGTGCAGAATTTTCTGAGCTGATGGTTGGTGTGGGAGGCACAGAGGTCGACCTTCAGGGTTCCCCATTTCGGAGTTATTAGGGTGAAGGTACTTCTGTTGAGTAGCCACTTGTGTGGGTCCAGAACATTTCTGCTTAATCGGTCTGCCAGAGTTGAGCCTGGAAGGACTTGTGCTAACAGGTGTAGTTGCATAGAACAGGCTGTGAGCCAAAGGGTCATGGCCAGCCTGCAGAGAGGGTAGGAGTGAGTCCCTCCCTGGTTGATGTACCACATCACAGTACCACATCACAGTGGTGTTGTCTGTTTTGATCAGGAGAACCCCTGGAGAGAGAAGGGATTTTGAAAGCTATCAAGGCATGCTGCACAGCCATCATCTCTTTCTGATTGATGTGCAGAGGAATTTCCTTGGGGGTCCATTGGCCCTGAATCCATCTGCCATCCAGGTGTGCAACCAAAGTGTAGTCTGATGAGTCTGTGGTGAGAGTATAGGCGGCGGGGGATGAGAAGGACAATCCCTTGTTGTGGGAGCATGCTGTAGCCCAAAGAAATTCTTTTGAGGCAAGAAATTATAGGCAGAAGAGTTTCCAGGCCTTGAGAGTGCTGACACCAAAGGCTCTTTAGGTACCACTGAAGTTTCCTCATGTGCAGTCTGGCACATGGAATTAGTATGCAAGATACCATGAACTCCAGTGCTTGCAGGATCTTCCTTGCAAATAGCTGGGGGCCTGATGGCAAGTTGGGACAAGTAGGATGTCAGGAAAATTTGTTTATCTGGTGTAAGGAAAGCCATATCTAGGATGCTGTGTCCAGACTTGCTCTTAGGAAGATTATCCTTTGGGTGGGCATCTGTTTGGATTTCTTTTTGCTGGTTGTGTATCCTAGGGAGGTTAACAGTGTTTGTACAAAGGCCAGGTGCTTGAGCAGCTTTTCCTGGCTGGCTGCCTGAATAAGACATTCTAAGTATGGGTAAATTTGAATACTTGTCTGCAAAATCAAATGGCTGGAGCCAGACATTTTTTTTTTAAAACTCTTGGAGCAGTAGATAAGCCAAAGGGAAGCGCAGAGAACCGAGTGAGATCCTGCCCTGAAGTGGAGATATTTCCTGCATGATTCCCTGATAGAAATATGAAGGCAGGCCTCTTAAATCTAGGGTGGGTAGCCAAGCGTCCTTGGAGAGCATGGGTAGCAGCTGCTGGAGAGCGAGCATTTTGAATTTTGGGGTCATCAAGAAGGTGTTTAGAATTGATAGATCGAGGGATGGGGTGCCAGGTTCTCTCATTTCTGGGTACCAGAAAAAGTGTAGACGGCGATTGAGGTTGGAAGGAAAATCTGTATCCCCGAGACAGAACGTTCATAACCCATTGGTCCTTTGTTATGGTGGCCCAGTTGCTTGAGTGAAAAGATTTTACCTCCTAGGGGTAAGTAAAGGTGGGCGGGGGGAGTCATTGTGTGTTCTTACCTCAAGGGGGTGGTTTTGAAGTGAAAGCACTCCACTTAGATGTCCGCATTCCCCGGGGCTGCTGTCTGGATGGTCTGCTTCCACGGGGCCACAGGAAAGGACCAGTGGTTGGATGGAAAATACCCGCTGAACCTAGGGGGCTGGACCTGTAAGAAATCCTTAACTGTTTGCATAGATTTTGCTTTTTCCTCCATCTTCAAGGCCTCTTCTGCCTTAGTGCCAAATAAGTTATTTGTGGAAAGGGGCATCCAACAATTTAGATCAGACAGTCTGGCAGGGGTTGTTTCTTAAGCCATGCATGTCTTCTAATGACAAATCCAATGACTGCTGCCCTGCATAAAGCTTCTAGGGTGTCAAAACCAGTGCAAAGTGTGTTTAGTTACTTGGCTTGCAGAATGCATTAAGTCTTGTAAATCTTTAGATTCTGTTCAAGCAGGAAGGAAAAACTGAGTTCCAGAGTAGCTTGCTGAAATTTCAGCATATGGAACTAATTTAGTGCCATAATAGCAAGAGTAGCTGAGGTGTATACTTTTTTTATCCAATCTGTCCAATGCTCGGGAATCCCTGTCTGAGGGTGTGGGATTCTTAGCATTGGTTGCTTTAATCCCTTTTGGGCCTTGAAAAATGTCCTCAGGGTCAGCTGTTTGAGATATTAGTGCGAGTCAGGGACTCTATAGTAGCAGTCTGGTTTTCTGGAAGCAGGAGGTAGGGCGTCAGGAGTCCGGCTGGATTCATGGAAAACATTCACAACATCCAGTACTTGGGGTAAGGCCAAGGGTCTGGGTTGCAGAAGATCCAAGACTTCCGAGTCTCTCTTTAGACTGAGGGTAGAGTCCTAACTCTCCCACTGGAAATGCTCCCTTAAAGTGTGCAGGGTTTCCCCAAAAGAAAAACTCCTCTGGGGAAAAGACTGAAGGAATTGAAGGAAGGAATGGAGTTCTCTGCACCAGAATCCTCATAAGTGGAGAGGGGTTGCATGTCTTCATAGTCAGAAGCATCAGATTAATTTGACTCTTGTTCAGACAAAACTACAGGGGACAGATCGCTTTTCCTTTTTTGAGGGAGTAGCTTGGCTTCCCCTGCTCAGCATGATACAGTCGTCAACCATTTTAAGCATTTGAGACTGAGGCAAAGTAGCAGGTGCCTAGAGTGGGTTGGTTTCTTGGGCGTGATTCGGACCCTGAGCCTAAGAAATTCGTTTTCTGAAAGAACTGTAGTCGCGAAGGAAGACGTTGGTTTGTCAAGATTCGATAGTGCGAAGGACTTCCTCGGAAGCCAGCGCCTGCTCAGCAGCTCTGGACCCATCCAAGGTAGAGACTGCTGCAGGATCCTTAGTTAAACAAAAGTTTTGCGGCATACCGACTCCAAAAGGAGTCTCTGTAATGGTCTGTGAATCAACAGAAGAGGGCATCAGGGGCTGTGAAAGCACGTCACATGAGTACCGGAGGACTGACTACTAGCTTAACGGAAGCTTTGTCAGTAGGTTTGGACCTGTGCGATTTATCTTTACGTTTTTTTCAGAAGATCTGCTGTCTGATGGCTTACCGCAGCAATATCGGAATGCTAAGACTGTAAACAAAAATATCTGGCTACAATAAGGCCCGACAACACATAGTTCTGACGTTTAAAGCACAGAAGTGACAACAGGGGACGTCGTGGTCTGTGCTTAAACAAGTGACACAGAGGGTGGCCTAATGGTTAAGGTGTTTGCCTTGCAAACACAAGGTGTAGGGTTTGAGTCTCATAAGGGACAACTGGCTAGGCTTAAAATGGCTCACAGAGAAGTTCACCTAGTACCAATCTATGAACCGTGGAAGTTTTGGTGTGGCATTTGCTTTCCACAGGCGAGACAATTTAACTGACATCGGTTAGCACAAGAAAAAAAGGATCCCCAACGGGGTACTAGAATTCAATTCAGAGATGAAAATTCTGGTAGCAGCCAATTGCTTCATCAAATCCCTCTGGAGATGGGTGAAATGCGCAAGATAATTTAGTGCTCGCAAGCTAAAGGCAGCAGAGGCGAACACTCTCTTTCCAAATCTGTCCATAGCCCTTGAGTCACGGTTGGGCAGATGGACAAAAGAACTCTGCTCTGCCAATCCCTTTTTGGTGGCAGCGGCCACCACAGCATCATCAACCAGGACTGCTTTGGGCCAAAAGGTTCTATCTGATGGAGGGCTCAGAAACTTGACCGCTTTCTTGGGCGCTGGCTCCATGGTACCTGGCTCTTCCAAGCCCTGCTAGCCACAAGGTCAATGAGAGGTTTGGCATGGGGGACACCCAGGTGGTAGATGGCTCTGTACCGAAAGCCTCCAGAAATACGGCTTCCTCAGAGGACAGGGTTTGGGTAGACCAACTGCCTTTGTCCTTGATGATATCAAGTGTCTCCCCAAAAGGTTCATATTGATAGGGAGGACACTCCTGGAAGATCGGGAGGAGACTGAGGACCTACTAGGAAAGCCGCAGCTGGAGCTCGAATGTAGTCTCTTGCGTTCCCTAGAACAAGACTTACCCGAAGACACCTGCTTAGAAGGCAAAGGATCCAAAGATGATCCCCCACTACAACTGGCTCCGACACGAGACTCTGATCCGACCAAATCAGAACTGAACATCCTTGGATCTGGGGGAAGACACCGAAGATACTAGATCTGAGGGCTTTGGGTCCGAACCCCTGGATCCAGGAGTGGACTCCCTGGACGATCTGGGACCCGAAGATCTCAGATACGAAACTGCCCTGGCTGGAGATCGATCACAGGACCTAGGATCCACCAGCCTGGGACACTTAGTCAGGGCCTCAACAGAAAGCATCTTTCTAGCCCCAGAAGAGCCTGCCTTTGCTGTGGAACCAGTGATCAAGGGGCCTCCTTTAACACAGCCTTTAATCAGGAGTTAATTATGATGGTCGACCAAAGCCCTCGGGTTGGAAGTGGCACAAATGCTGCATTCCACCTCGAGGTGGTCGCTGCCAAGACAGTAAAGGCACTCCTGGTGCAAGTCAGTAATAGGCATTTTCTACACACAAGAGGAGCAAAGTGCAGTAGTGTACACTTACATAAATGTAGATGTTAGTGTATTCACTGTTGCAGACATTACATTTGGATAATCTGCTGGCAGGTTGGCCTGAATAACAAAGTCTTGGGTCCTGCGTCGGTTGCTGTCGTTTCTTCCATGATGTCAGGGGTACAAAATATGCAGCCAATGCCATTTATCAGTTTTTCTTGTCCCAGATGTCAGGTGCCCCCCCCCCCCCCAAATGGGGAGCAAATAAAAAATAATAATTTATACATACATATATATATATATATATATATATATATATATATATATATATATATACATATATATATATATATACACATATACATATATATACATATATATACATATATACATATATATATATATATATATATATATATATATATATATATATATATATATATATATATATATATATATATACATACATACATACATACATACACACACACATATACATATACACATATACACACACACGTAATTTAGAACAAAATTTACCTCCAAACAAAAGCAAATACACTAAAAAGGCTTTTGAACATAGTAAAGGAAAGAAAAGGTACAAGATAAAAAGGGGGATGGTGGGTGGGTAACCAGGAATGCAACAGTGAATACACCAACATCTACATTTATGGTAAGCATACACAACTGTACTATGTTCGTGTTTCACTGTTGCAGTCATTACATTTGGGTAGAATCCCAAAGCTATGGTTGGGAGGATGGAATTATACAGCATTAGGAGCAGCTATAAGGCCCTGCAGGACAGCAGTGGCAAAGCCTGCTCTGGATTTAGAGGAGAGGTAAATAGCAATGTTTGGTGAACGTATCAACTGAGCTCCAAGTAGCAGCTTCTAGAATGTCTCTGGTAGGTACCCCTCAAGAAAGGCTGCAGAAGTAGATGCAGCCCTGGTGGAATGGGATCTGATCCCCTTGGGGACAGGTTTACCATGGTGCATGTAGCAGAAACTAATACAATGGCTTATCCATTTTGAAATAGTATGCTTTGAAATGGCCTTTCCCTCTGCCCCTGCAGCAAATGCCACCAGTAATTGCTCAGATTTTCTTAGATATTTTGTCCTGTTTTAAGTAGAATCTTAGTTGTCTGTGTAAATCCAATGAATGCAAAATCCACTCCCCCTTGTTCTGTGGATTTGGGAAAAAGCCTGGCAGATGAATGGTCTGATTAAGAGCCACACTGGATACCACTTTAGGCATAAAGGATGGATTGGTCCCAAGGGCCACCCTGTCCGGGTAAATAATGAAAGGCTCCACTGCCATGAGATCCTGTAGTTCTGAAATCCTTCTAGCTGAAGTGACTGCTAAAAGAAAAGCGGTCTTCCAAGAAAGATTTTATGTCTGCAGAAGCAGCTGGTTCAAAAGGAGGTAGGGTGAGTTTTTCCAGCACAAAATTGAGGTCCCATGCAGGAGTTGGTGCTCTCCTGGGAGGTTAAATTTTTGGCCCCTCAGAGGTACTGCTTTAGCAGGGGGGGTGAGAAAAGAGAGGTGGCTCTGTTGTAATGAGCCGAAATAGTAGAGGCATGGAATTTTAAAGAAAAAGACAGGCCCTTATGAAGCATCTCAGTTAAATACTGCAGAATGAGGAATATTGGGCATTGCTGTGTTTCCTTGTGCTTGGTTCCAGGCACAGAATCTTTTCCATTTATCAGCATAAGATTTTCTAGTACTAGGCCTTCTAGCCTCCAAAATGATATCCATCACAGGTTTACTGAGAGATGTAACTGGTGAAATTAGTTGATTAGCCATGCTGCAAGATGCAGAGTGTGCAGAATTTGATAGTTCTGCTGAGAAAGTAGATAAGGTGTCGGAGGAGAGGAAGGTGCGACATACTGCATAGGAGCGGGTATTAGGTGTTGGCAAGGCCAGTGTGGAGCAATCAGAATCATTTTCGTTTTTTCCCGTCTGACTTGGTAAAACCTTGGCGAGCAGAGGCAGAGGGGGAAAGGCATACACCGATAGGTTTTTCCAGCTAAAGGATAGAGCATCCACTTTCCAAGCTTTTTTGCTATTAATTCTTGTGCAGAATTTGTCAGAACTGATAGTTTTGGGGAGAGGAAAAAAGATCTATGTCTGGGCTCCCCCATTTTCCTGTCAACATGCTGAAGATTTGTGGATCCAGTTTCCATTCGTGTGGGTCCATAAGATTTCTGCTTAGGTAGTCTGCCGGAGTATTTTGCTTTCCTGGCAGGAATTGAGCTTGTAGATGTATTTGATAAGTCTAAGCTGCGTTCCACAAAGCCATGGCTAGTCTGCAAAGGGGGTAGGAATGGGTACCTCCCTGCTCGTTTATGTACCACATAACTGTGATGTTGTCAGTTTATCAGTAGTTGTCCTGGATGAAGAAAGTCCTTGAAGACTGTCAGAGCACTCTGTACAGCTAGCATTTCTTTCTAGTTGATATGTAGGTGCATTTTATTTGGGCTCCATTTGCCCTGAATGCATCTCCCTGCCAGATGTGCCCCCCCCCCCCAAGCATAATCTGATGCATCTGTAATTAGGGTTTGGGTGGCAGGGGGTGGAATGAATGACAGTCCCTTATGGTGACATGCCTCTGCCCACCATAGGAACTCCTGCAGCAGGCAAGGAATGATGGGAATTATTGCTTCCAGGCTCTGACAATGTTGACTCCATAAGTTTTTTTAGGTACCATTGAAGTTTCCTCATATGCAGTCCTGCATAAGAAATTAGTAGAATGCAGGAAGCCATGAACCTCAAGGCCTGTCTTGCAGATAGCTGGCTTTTTGCAGCCACTTGTCTGAAGTCAGTCATCAATTGAATTTGTTTTTCTGGCATGAGGCAAGTCATCTGGGCAGTTATATTCAAGCTTGCACCCAGGAATGTAATTTGAGAAGGTACCAGTTGCGATTTCTTTTCGTTTATGGTGTACTCTAGACAAATTAGAAGCCTTTTTACAAACGCCAGATACTGTAGAAGTGTCCTTGTTTTCTGCCCGAATTAGACAATCGTCCAGATAAGGATAAATTTGAATGCTTCTTTGCCTGCAAAATGCAATTACTGGTGCCAGGCACTTTGTGAAGACCCTAGGCACAGTAGACAAGCAAAAGGGCAGTGCAGAAAACTGGTAATGCAAACAGCCTGCTTTGAAGCGGAGGCATCTTCTGCAAGATTCCCAGATTGGGATATGCAAAGCCTCAAGTCTAGAGTTACCAACCAGGCATCCTTGCCTAGCATAGGCAGTAACTGTTGTAGAGTCAGCATATTGAATTTTGGAATGCCCAGGAATGTATTTAGAATGGATAAGTCCAGAATTGAACACCATGATTTGTCTTTTCTGGTTATAAAAACCTTGTCCCTTTTCCTTTTCTGGTACTGGCTGAATAGCCCCCATATTCATGAGGGACAAAACTCGTTTCTGGGCCTCTGCCCACTGATTTGGAGGCAGATCTGGCCATCTGTTTGGGATTGGCAAAGTACAGTTGTGTACACTTACCATAAATGTAGATGTTAGAGTGTATTCACTGTTGCAGTCCAGGTTACCCACCCGCCAGCCTCCTGTTTTCATAATCAGTGTCTTGCCTAGGCCTCTTATCTGGAGGGGGATGGGTACCCCTGATCAAGGTAATGAGGTCTTCAGCCATTTTGATAATCTGTTTTTAGGCATGGAGGCCTGTACACGTGGCTCACGCGTCAGTTTTTGAGTTTTAGAAGTTACTTTAGTCTTTGGTTTTGCAGCTGTCGGTTTGATGTACAAATGTTGAGGTATGAATACACCCTCAGATGCTGGTGCCTGCTCAGTGGCTCCAGACACATCCGAGGGAGATGCATCCATCGGTCCAATACCTTGAGTATCTTGCAGCATGCCGGATTCCACATGGGTGTCGGTAGAGGTCTGACTCGAAGGTAGTGGGTATCAGGGGCTGCGAAGGCACCACAGAGTACCTGCGACTGGCTTAGGAGAAGCTTTGTTGTCGGTTTTGGATCTCAACCGCCTTCTCTCTGTCCTTTTCTTTGCGTTTTTTTATGTACTCCGGTAGTTGGATCGCTGACGACATTTCTGGGTAGTTAAATCTGTTTCCAAAATACTTTGATGCAAAAATATACAGACGCTTAATAGTGCGTTGGTTAAAATCTAGCACAAAACAGACACCTAGGCAAGGAATACAGTATAAATGGAAATCCTTCCCACAAGTAATGCAATTAACTTTTTCTGACATCAGTAAAAAGCAAGAAAGAGTTCCCCCAATGAGGTACTTGGCTTTAGTGAAGACTTCTGTTCTGAAACAGAAACTCGAATATTTTAGTAGTTGGCCAACCGGCACTTACGAAATACTTCTGCTTCGGGCACCAAGAAAGACTTAAGAAAATGGTGTTGGCTGCATGTTTTTTTATACCCCTGACAACCTGACGTCATGGAAGAGAAGACAGCAACCGATGCAGGACCCAAGACTTTGGAACTCAGGCCGACTGAGGGCAACCTGCCAGCAGATTACCCAAATGTAATGACTGCAACAGTGAAACACTAAGAACATCTGCAGTGGCAAAGCCTGCCCTGGATTAGAGAGGCAAATGATAATGCTTTGTGATTGTATGAACAGAGCTCCAAGTAACAGCTTCTAGTAGAGGCAGCCCTGGTGGAATGTGACCAGATTCCCTTGGGCACAGGTTTACCATGGTGCAAATAGCAGAAACAAATGCAGTGGCTTATCCACCTAGAAATAGTCTGCTTTGATATAGCCTTCCCCTCTGATCCTGAAGCAAATGCCACCAGTAGTTGCTCAGACCGAGATTTTGTCCTGTTTAAGTAGAATCTTAGTTGTCTATGTACATCCAATGAATGGATAATCCGCTCAACCTTGTTCTGCGGATTTGGGTAAAATGTTGGCAGGTGAATAGTTTGGTTAAGAGCAACACTGGATACCACCTTAGGCATAAGGGAAGGATTGGTTCTGAGGGACCCCCTGTCTGGGTAAAATGTAATAAAAGGCGCCACAGCCATGAGGGCCTGTAGTTCTGAAACCCTTCTTGCTGAAGTGATTGCCAAAAGGAAAGCAGTTTTCCAAGATAAGTAGCTGTGGTTCAAAAGGAGGCAGGGTGAGTTTTTCCAGCACAAAATTGAGGTCCCATGCAGGAGCTGGTGATCTTCTGGGAGGCCTTTAATTGTTGGCCCCTCTAAGATACTGTTTTAGCAGAGGATGAGAAAAAATGGGAGGCTCCGTGTTGTAATGAGCCGAGATGGCAGAGGTATTGATTTTTATTGAAAAAGATAGGCCCTTGACAAGCATCTCAGTCAAGTATTGTAAAATCTGAGGGATATTTGGTTTTGCTGTGTCTGATCCTTGGGTTTTGTTCCAAGCACAGAATCTCTTCCATTTATCAGAATAAGATTTTCTAGTACTAGGCCTTCTGGCTTCCAAAATGACATCCATCACAGATTTACTGAGGTGGTGTTTGAATAATTAAATGATCAGCCATGCTGCAAGGTTCATAGTTTGAAGCTGAGTGTGCAGAATTTGACTGTTCTGCTGAGACAGTAGATGTGGTATTTGAGGCAAGTACCAAGGAGGGAGTCGAGACATATTCCTTAGAATTGGGTACCAGTGCTGGCAAGGCCAATCCACAGCAATTAGGATCATTTCTGTTTTTTCCTGTCTGACCTTTAGTAAGACCATGGAAAGAAGAGGCAGAAGGGGAAAGGCATAGACGGATAGTTTTTCCAACTGAAGAATAGAGCATCCACTTTCCATACTAGTCTGTGATAAGTCCTTGTGCAGAATTTGTCCAGTTGATAATTTTGGGGAGAGGCAAATAGATCTATGCCTGGACTCCCCCATTTCTGTGTTACCATGCTGAAGATTTATGAATCCAGTTTCAACTCGTGCAGGTCCATAAGATTTCTGCTTAGGTAGCCTGCCAGAGTATTTTGTTTTCCTGGCAGGAATTGAGCTTGAAAGTGTACTTGGTAAGTCAAGGTTGTGTTCCACAATGCCATGGCTAGTCTGCAAAGGGGGTAGGAATGTGTTACCCCCCTGTTTATGTACCACATAACCATGGTGTTGTCAGTCTTTACCAGTAGTTGTCCTGGATAAAGCAAGTCCTTGAAGGCTGTCACAGCATTCTGAACAGCTAGCATCTCTTTCTGGTCGATATGCAGATGCATTCGTTTTGGGCTCCATTTTCCCTGAATGCATCTGCCCGCCAGGTGTGCCCCCCCCCCCAAGCATAGTCTGATGCGTCTGTAGTTAGGGTTTGGGTGGCAAGGGGTAGAGTGAATGACAGTCCCTTGTTTTGGTGACCTGTCTGCCCACCAAAGAATCTCCTGTTGTAGGCAGGGAATGAGAGGAATTGGTTTCCAGACTGCAACAATGTTGACTCCATAAACATTTTATGTACCATTGTAGTTTCCTCACATGCAGTCTCGCATATGGAATTAGTAGAACGCAGGATGCCATGAACCCCAAAGCCTGCAGAATTGGTCTTGCAGATAAAGGGGTTTTTGCTGCCATCTGTTTGAAGTATGTTGACAGTTGCCTTTTTTTTTGTCTGGCTTAAGGTAAGCCATCTGGGCAGTTGTATTCATGCTTGCACCCACGAATGTAATTAGAGAGGGTACCAGTTGTGATTTCTTTTCGTTGCTTCTTTGTCTGCAAAATGCAATTACTGGTGCCAGGCACTTTGTCAAGACCCTGGGTGCAGTAGATAAGCCAAAGGGCAGTGCAGAGAATTGGTAAGGCATAAAACCTGCCTTGAAGCAGAGGTATCTTCTGCACGATTCCCTTATTGGGATATGCAGGTATGCCTGCAGGTATGCCTCTCAAGTCTAGAGTCACTAACCAAGCGTTCCTGACAGCATAGGCAGTAGCTGTTGTAAAGTCAGCATTTTGACTTTTGGAATGTCTAAGAATGTGTTCAAAATAGATGAGTCCAGTACTGGACACCAGGCATGGTCTTTTCTGGGTAATAGGAACAGTCTTGAATAAAAACCTGGTCCTTTTTCCTGTTCTGGTACTGGTTGAATAGCCCCCATATCCATGGAGGACGTAACTTGTTTGAGCCTCTGGCCACTGATTTTGTGGCAGAAATAGCCAACCGTTTACGATTGGCAAAGTATGGAAATTAAATCTGTATCCCTGGGATACTATGTTTAATACCCAATTGTTCTGGGTAAATGACTGCCAATTTTGAGCATGAACTGGTAATTTTCCCCCCAAGGGGGCTGCCAAAAGATAAGTGCTTGGTGAAGGTAGAGGGAAGTCATTGAGACTGCTTACTGTAGGGTTGTGCTTGTTTCCTCCAGATTTGGAGGTGGAAGCACCCCATTGCTTTGACCTGTAAGAACCCTGTGATTGGTATCTAGAGCATTTTGAGCGCCTGGATATGCCCTGAGAGGCTCTGTTGGACACGGGAAAGGACCAATTTTAGTAGGCCAGTGCCTACTGAACCTGGGTGGCTGCACTTGTAAGAAGTCTTTTACAGTTTGCATAGATTTAGCTAAGTCATCCATTTTCTTTAAAACCTCTTCTGCCTTATTACCAAACAGAGTATCATGCTGTAAAGGGGCATCCAACAATTTAGCTTTAACATGATCAGGCAGATCTTGCTCCTTGAGCCAGGCATGCCTTCTAATCACAGATCCAGAAACTGCAGCCCTGCAAGAGGCCTCCAAGGAATCAAAACTACATTGCAAAGTATGCTTTCCAACCTGTTCTGCTGCATGCAATAATTCCTGTAATTCTTTATTTTCCACAAAATTAGAAAAATATTCTTTGTTTCAATAAGCCCATAACATGCTGTTGATATTTAAGCATATGAGGCCCTAATTGCCAAGGTTGCAGACGTATAGACCTGCTTTCCCCATCTATCCAGCGCCCTGGAATCTCTATCAGAGGGGGTAGGATTTTTGGCTGTAGAGGCCTTTACACCTTTGTGACCCTGCGAGAGTCTCAGGATCAGCAGCAGGATTTTTGAATAGAAATTTGTGGGAGTCCCGAACACTGCAATATCTGTCTGGCTTACTAGGAGCCGGAAGTAGGGAATCAGGAGCCATGCTCGATTCCGAAAACGCAACAATGTCTAATACAGGAGGTATAGCCAAAGGCCTATGCTGCGGAAGGAGGAAATCCCTAAGCCTCTTTTTTGATTCAGAGAAATCTTGACTCTCCCAATGAAAATATTCCCTTAATGTATGCAAGGTTTCTCCTAAAGAATCATCCTCAGAAGAAGATGCGGATGGGACGGATTCTTCTGCATCTGAATCCTCATAGGGTGGTATAGAATTGTTCTTGATCAGAAGAGGAATCAGAAGAAATGGAAAACTGATCTGAAGATTCATAATCAGTGTCTTGCCTAGGCCTCTTGGGGGGGGGGGGGTTTGGGAACTCCTGATCAAGGTAATAAAGTCCTCAGTCATTTTGATAATCTTTTTTTAGGCATAGGGGCCTGAGCACTTGGCTCATGCGTCTGTTTTTTAGACTTGCATGTTTTTGATCTTGTTTTTGAAGCTGGCGTCTGTTTTATATAAAAATGTGGAGGCCTGAAAACACCCTCAGAAGCCAGTGCCTACTCAGCGGCTCCGGACCCATCCAAGGGAGAGACATCCACAGGTTCAATGAGCATCTCGTATGTGTCTCGGTAGAGGCCTGCGACTCAAAAGTAGTGGGTACCAGGGGCTGTGAAAGCACCCGAAAACCGGCAACTGGCTTAAGAGAAGCTTAGTCTGTTTTGGACCTAGACAGTCTTTTTCTTTGCGTTTTTTGTGAACTCCGGTAGTCTGATTGCTAACTGATGACATTTCAGGGTAATTAAATCTGGATCCAAAATATTTTGAAGCAAAAATATACCAACGGTTATAGCCTGTTGGTTAAATCCAGCATAAAACCGACAGCAAGGCACATTATGATCTGGGCCTAGGCAAGGAATACAGTACAAATGAAAATCCTTGAGGTATTTGCTTCACACAAGTAATACAATTATTAACTTTTACTGACATCAGTAAGGAGCAAGAAAAAGTTTCCCGAACGGGGTACTTAGCTTTAGTTGAAGACTTTGGTTCTGAAACTATGCGAAAATTTCAGGAGTCGGCTGACCAGCACTTGTGAACTGCTTCTGCTTAGGGTACCGCGCAAGAAAGACTGAATAAAATGGCATTGGCTGCATGTTTTATACCCTGACGTCATGGAAGGAGACAGCAACCGACGCAGGACCCAAGACTTTGTTATTTGGGCCGACTGAGGGCAACCTGCCAGCAGATTACCCAAATGTAATGACTGCAACAGTGAAACACGAAGAACAGTGTGGAAATGAAATCACTTGTCCCGGGTAATTAGATGCCAATTTGTGCATGAAGTGCCAGTTTCCCCCCCAAAGGGGCTGCCAACAGTGCTTGGTGATGGTAGAGGAAAGTCACTGAGACTGTTTACTGTAGGGAAGTACCTTGTTACTTCCAGATTTGGAGGTGGAGGCACCCCATTGTTTTGTTCTGTAAGTTCCCTGCGACAGAAACCTGGAGCCTTTGGAGTGTCTGGGTTTGACCTGAGCGGCTCTGGTGGGTATTGAAAAGGATCAATTCTTACTAGGCCAGTGCCTGCACTTGTAGAAAATCTTTTACAGTTTGCATAGATTTAGCTTCATCTTTTTCAAAACTACGTCTGCCTTATTACCAAATAGACTGTCCTCTTGCAAAGAAGCATCCAGCAATTTTGCTTTAACATGATCAGGCAGATTTTGCTCCTTGAGCCAAGCATGCCTTCTGTATCACAGATCCAGTTACGGCGACCCTGCAAGAGGCCTCCAAGGATTCAAAACCACATTGTAAAGTATGCTTTCCAACTTGGTTCTGCTGAATGCAATAAATCCTGTAACTATTTTCCACACAGTCAGAAATAAACATCATTTTCTGTTTAAGCCCATGACATGCTGTTATTTAAAGCATATGAATTTGACAGTTTAAAGCCCTGATTGCCAAAGTTGCAGACGTGCAAACCTTACCCCATCTATCCAGCGCCCTGGAGTCCATCAGAAAGGGTAGGACTTTAAGCAGTAGAAGCCTTAACACCCTTGGGACCCTGAGAAATGGTTTCAGGGTCAGCAGTAGGGTTTTTAAAAAGGAATGTGTGAGAGTCAGGAACCCTGTAATAATTGTCTGGTTTACTAGGAGTCGGAGGCAGGGAATCAGGAGCCATGCTGGATTCTGAGAAAACATCAATATCTAGAACAGGAGGTATTAGCCAAAAGCCTATGCTGAGGAAGAAGGAAACCCCCAAGCCTCTTTCTGGATTCTGACAAATCCTGACTCTCCCAGTGAAAGTGCTCCCTTAAGGTATGCAAAGTTTCTCCAAAAGAAAAATCCTCAGGAGAAGCAGAAGGGATGGATTCTTCTGCATTACAGTACTCATAAGGTGGAATAGATCATTCCTCATCAGAAGATGAATCTGAAAAAAATAGAAACCTGATCTGAAGATTCATAGTCCGTGCCTTGCCTAGGCCTCTTAGCAGGAGGGGGATAGGAACCCCTGATCAAGGTAATTAAATCCTCAGCCATTTTGATCATTTTTTAGGCATAGGGGCCTGTGCATGTGGCCCAAGCACTGGTTTTAGACAGAAGTTGATTTTGGCCTAGGTTTTGAAGATGGCGTCTGTTTAAATATACAAATCTTTAGGCCTGAAAACACCCTCGGAAGCTGGTGCCTGCTCAGCGGCTCCAAGTGTCTCGCGGCATACCGGACTCCAAATGGGTCTCGGTAGAGGCCTGCGGATTAAGTAGTGGGCATCAGGGACTGCAAAAGCAACTCAAGAGTATTGGCGACTGGCCTAGGAGAAGCTTAGTCATCGGTTTTGGACCTAGACTGTCTTTCTTTGCGTTGTGTACTCCATTAGACGGATTGCTAACAGACGACATTTCAGGATAGTTGAATCTTGAACCAGAATATTTAGATGCAAAATATACAGACGCTTAGTGCGTGGATTAACTTTAGCACAAAACAGACAGCAAGGCACGTTGTGGTCAGGGCCTAGGCAAGGAATACAGTACAAATGAAAATCCTTGAGATATTTGCTTCCCACAAGTAATACAATTAACTTTTACTAACATTGGTAAGGAGCAAGAAAAAAAGTTTCCCCACGGGGTACTTCGCTTTAGGTTGAAGACTTCGGTTCTGAAACTCGAAAATTAGAAGTTATGTACTCACCATAACGTTCCATCTGAGTAGGTGTATTCATTTGTCTGCAACCTGTGGGTTATGGATCCGATATCGGATCCGAACCGGCATGGTTTTCCAGCTATGGATCCAAGCTCTCAGCTCCTCCCCTCACCCATAATGCCCTGCTCTACCCTCATGACCTCAGATCGAGTTTGCCAACAGCAAGAACACCCTGAAAAGGGTAACAGATAATATGCAGGAAACTGAAAGGCCAGGGGGATAGGAGGGCGGGATGGTTGCAGACAAATGAATACACCTACTCAGATGGAACGTTATGGTGAGTACATAACTTCTAAATCTGAAGTAGGAGATTCATTTGTCTGCAACCTGTGGGACAGAGTCCCCAGCTACCTGAATCTTGGGCGGCCGGCCATCATGGAAGGATATTCCGGAGCACCGCGGAGCCAAATGATGCTCTACCCCTAGATGCAAGATCCAACTTATAGTGGGAAATAAAAGTATGAGATGAAGCCCACGTGGCTGCTGCACAAATATCATCTAGAGGAATCCTAGCCTTGAAGGCTGCCGAGGTAGATACTGACCGGGTTCAATGGGCATGTACACCCTCCGGTGCGGGCCTTCCTGAAGCTTGATAAGCCAATAAGATGCACTGTGAAATCCAGCGAGACAGAGAAACTTTAGAAATTGGCTTGCCCAAATTAAATTTAGCAAAGGAAATAAACAACTGGTCGGATTGCCTATGACCAGCCGTTCTGTTTAGATAAAATCTAAGTTGCCTGTGGACATCTAATGAGTGAAGCTTGTATTCACCTTTGTTTTCATATTTAGGGAAGAAAACAGGGAGGTTAATGGACTGATTAATGTTTGCTTCAGAAGCAACTTTAGGAAGAAAGGACGGGTTGGTTCTGAGGTAAACACGGTCCGGATGAAATACCAAGTAAGGAGGTTTAGCTGATAATGCTTGAAGCTCTGAAACTCTCTTGGCCGATGTAATGGCTACCAAAAGGCTGTCTTGTAAGACAAGAATTTGAGATCCACCGTAGCCGCTGGTTCGAAAGGGGGGGGGGCGGTCAAGGCCTGGAGAACCAAAGAGAGGTCCCAAGGAGGAACCGCTTGTTTTACAGGGGGCCTGAGAAGAAAAATACCTTTAAGGAAAATTTTACACAACTTGGCTGACATAAGAGGATTAGAGTCATGTCCAATGTGATAATGAGAAATTGCCGCCAGTTGTACTTTGACTGTGGAACTGCTGGCACCATCGTTAAAAAGAGTGGTTAGAAAGTCAAGCACTAAGGGGAGAGGAACCGAGAAGGGATTCAGGCCTTACCGCTCCGCCCACAAAGAAAACCGTTTCCACTTGCTGCGGTAGACTTTCCTAGTGGACGGTTTATGAGCTGCCACCAGTATTGCCTTAACAGGTGACGAAATACCGGGAGTCCTAATCAAGAGTGGAACTGGAGCAGCCAAGCGGTCAGCTTCAGGTTGTCCAGGTTCGGAGGAGGTATGCAGGATGGATGGGATATCAGATCCGGAATGGGATCTAGAATCCAAGGAGGATTCACCGAGTGAGACCTTAGAAAGGGGAACCAGATCTGTCGAGGCCAGAACGGAGCAATGAGAATCATTCTGCAACCCACCCGAGAGGCTTTCTGAAGAACTTGGAGCATCAGAGGCAAGGGTGGATAAGCGTAAAGAAGACCGGGTGGCCAAGCATGCACCAGAGCGTCTCTTGGAGAACCTCCTGGAGGGGGTATCAGAGCGAAAAACTGTCGCACTTGGTGTTTGAGGGAGAGGCAAAAGATCGCATGAAGGAGTTCCCCACCGTGCGAATATGCGTTCGCTACTTGAAAATTGAGAGACCACTCGTAAGGGGTCAGAATGGTGCGACTGAGCTTGTCCGCTAGGATGTTGGACCGACCCGGAATGTGCGTTGCTATTAGAAAGCGATTGGTGGAGATTGCCCATTCCCAAACTCTCATGGCTTCTCGACAAAGGGGGTAAGACCTTGTTCCCCCTTGCTTGTTGATGTACCAGACCACAGACAGGTTGTCCGATTGAATCGCAATTGTTCCCAAGGGAAGAAAGTCCTGAAGTGCTAGCAACGCTAAGAGCACTGCTCTCATCTCTAGAACGTTGATATGCAGTAAGGTCTCTGTATCGTTCCACGTGCCTTGGACGGTCCGGCCCGCAAAATGCCCCCCCCACCCGAGGCGGGAGGCGTCCGTGGTCACCGTGGCAAGGGGGGGAGAAGGACAAAATGGGCGGCCTCCGTGGAGATCTGGAGAGTGAAGCCACCACAGGAGGGACCGCTTGCAAGCCTTGCTGATCGCAATGGGATGATGCATAGGGAGAGCAAGGTATGACCACTGTACTAAGAGTCCACTGGAGGATGCGCATATTGAGCCTGGCAAGAGGAAGAAGCGCTATAGCAGATGCCATGGACCCTAGAGCCCTCAGGACCAACTCCGCCAGAACAGAACTTGAGTGGAGAATGGCCCGCACCTGGAGCTGCAGATTTTGAACTCTGTCCGCAGTGAGGAAGGCTCAGAACTCCTTGTGTCTAGCCTGGCCCCTATAAAATCTAAGAGCTGTGTGGGCGCCAGGTTGGATTTCTTTGTATTTATTGTAATGCCCAGAAAGGGAGCAAGATGGAGAAAGGAGTCTCGCGCCAATAATAGTAGATGCCTTGTTGGGGCGGTAAGAAGCCAGTCGTCCAGGTAGGGAAAGACCTGCACCCCCTGAAGCCTCAGGTGGGCCGCTACCACTGCTAATACTTTGGTGAACACCCTGGGGGCTGTGGTGAGACCAAAGGGAAGGACCCGGAACTGGTAGTGACTGGCTTCCGGCAGAGGAACCTCCTGGAGCGCCTGTCCATCAGGATGTGGTAGTACGCATCTTTGAGGTCTATAGAGCACATCCAGTGATTTTCTCCCAGAAGGGGGAGAACAGACTGCAGAGTGACCATTCGGAATTTTTCCTTGGGGACTGCCAGATTCAAGAGAGAAAGGTCTAGAATTGGTCTTAGTTCCCCCGTCTTCTTTGGCACTAAAAAGAACCTGGAGTAGAACCCTGATCCGATCTGGTCTGGGGGGACGGGCTGGATGGCTCTTTTCTTTAGCAGATGGCCAATTTCTGCCAAAGCGGCCTCCCGTTGACCGGGTGGAACGTCTGGGAGGGACTTCAACTTTGGAAAGTGAAGAAAAGGGATGCGGTATCCTCTGGATAGGATTTGGAGAACCCAGCGGTCTGATGTTATGGACTCCCATGCCGCTAGGTGCCCGAACGCCCCGACTGCCTCCAGAGTGGAGCAGCCGGGCAACCCCTCAGGGTTGCTGCGCGGGCCGTTCAGAGAAAGGTTCTCTGGACCCGAAATTTCTGGGAGCCCCTCTGCCTCTAGGGCGGCGCCCTCCCTGTCCTCTGCCACGGAAGGACTGGTTGTCCGGAGCAGGCTGGGACTGCTGCGACTTCGGAACCACATCTTCTTCTGACCCTTTTGGTTCCTAGAGTAGGGCCTCTGGGGTGCAGAGAAGCGGATTCGACGGCAGACAGCGCCTTCCGTCCTTCTCGCTCTGGGTCAAGGTTTCGAACGGTTTTGCCAAAGAGGGCAGAACCATCAAAGGCGTCAAACGACGCTTTGAAGGGCTCAGAAAAATCGCAGTGACGGAGCCAGGCCTGACGTCTAGTGACTAGGCCTGCCCCTGCGGCTCTAGCGGCGCCTTCCGTAGCGTGGGAGTAGCCGCATAGAGGTATTAGAAACTGATCTAAGAGTGGCCATGCGGGTGGAGTGCAGAACCCTGTCCTCCTCCGACATGGACTCTGGGGGAGATGCAGCGTATTCTTTAATGAGATCTCGCTGCATCCTAATGACGTGTGCCAGGTAGTTCAGCGCCCTTACCGAGAAGGTCGCTGAACTAAACATCCGCTTCCCCAAGCGGTCCATCATCCGAGACTCCTTGCTCGGGGGATGGACTGAGGGACTCTCCTGAGCAAGCTCCCTCTTGGTGGCCACCGCCGTCAACATGGAATCTACCGGAGGCCCCTTACTCCAATGGGCATGGTCGGACGGTGGGCTGAGGATCCTATCGGGCCTCTTAGGAATTGGCTCCACGGTGTCCGGTTCCTTCCACGCCCTGGTTGGTAATGAGGTCCACCAGGGGGTCGGCAGGAGGGGACACCCAAGAGGTAGACGGGCCCGCTTCAAATGCCTCCAAGAACACGGACTCGTCCGAGGAAGACTTGGGGGCAGACCACCCCCCCCCCCTTATACGGAGCATTTCCATGATGTCTCCAAATGAGATATCCTCGGGGGGTGACCGTGGGGAGCCTTCCCCTTCCTCCAAGTCCGTGTCTTCCGTGAGAGACTCGGGGGAGTCAATGTGCCTCCTTTTGCACGTATGCTTGCGAGGAACATCCTCTGGGGGGCTGTCAGAGGACTCCTCGCAAGCAGCAACTTGTTCCATTGGAGCAGCTTGGGGCACAGAAGCGGGCTGTCCCAAGGGCCGGATGGTGGAAGCCTGGCCCAGTGCAGAGGGAGCGCGGGACGGAGCCGAAACAAGTGCCGGGGTCCGGAGACCCTCAACAGGGCCCTCTCCACTACATCAAACGCTGAAGGGAGCCGACCTGACCAAAGGATCAGACAATCGGCTCCTCGATCCGAAGAGTGGATCGGAGCCGGCGCCGAAGCGCTCTGATCCGAAGGGACAGTGCGCTCCGACACAGACTGCGCCAAAGGAGCACTGATCCCCCCGGATCCGAGGCTCGGATCCAGGCTCCGACGCCGGATCCGATGCACTCTAGGGCAGGGTCGGATCCGGCACAAAGTACTATCGGCGCCGACCCACCCCGCCCGGCTGCTCGGCTCCAGCTGCTCCGAACCCGGATAGCGGGTCGGAGAAGGAGCAATCCGCTTGAAAAGGGTGTCGAGCTCCCCAGAGGGGAGGCAAGAGCACTCCCATCTGCATCTGGGCCTGGATGAACCTTATCATCCGTCCAGATCAGCATCCAGGCTATACGTGGATCTCGACGAGGCTATCGAGGTAGGCCTGGAGTGCCTCCTCGATAGCCTCGACGGATCGGGTCTCCTCCTCCTCAGGTCCCGTGAAAACACACTGGAGACCGGAGCCGAAGGAGGAGACCGAGCCGACGATGGAGCAGACACGGAGCCGGGGAGAAGCCGCTGGCTGGCGGGCCGTAACAGAGGTCTCGCCCGCTGCTTATGGTGCTTCTCCCTCCGTCCCTTTCTAGCATCCTCTCCTCCGAACCAGAAACGGGAGGTTGAGTCCCAGGAGGAGGAGGGGTGCCGCAGAGGGGATAACCGTAGGCACGGTTACTCCCGAAGGAGCGGAGGCGAGCAGAGTCCGCGTAAAAGGCCCGCCAGAACAAGCTTGGACCTCCGCTCCTTCAATGCCCTGGGGTTGAACCCTGCACAAATGGAACAACCAGATGTGAGGTGTTCAACCCCCAGGCATCTAACACACCGAGTGTGGCCATCAGCTGGGGAAAGCTTATGGCCACACTCGGAGCATTTAGAGAAGATAGATTTGGGTTGGTCTGCCATCCCAATCTAACACAGAAGTTACTAAAACTAAAAGTAACTAAACAACAAAAGTACACTCACAGGCCCAACACACACACACTCGCCAACAGCGAGGGAGGGATATAACTTTTAGATTAACTCTAAAAAGTAAATATATCAAAGGAGGAACCTACACTTTCACACAAAAAATCAACAACTTTAAAATTCTGAAATTTAACACTGAAACTAGCACTTAGCTTGAGAGCTTGAGAAACAAATCCAGTCACCATGCGCGGCAAACGAGATCTGAGGTCATGAGGGTAGAGCAGGGCATTATGGGTGAGGGGAGGAGCTGAGAGCTTGGATCCATAGCTGGAAAACTATGCCGGTTCGGATCAGATATCGGATCCATAACCCACAGGTTGCAGACAAATGAATCTCCTACTTCAGATCGAAAATTTCAGGAGTCTGCCGACTGGCACTTGCAAACTGCTTCTGCTCCGGGCACCACGAGGCAAGAAAGACTGATGAAAATGGCATCGGCTGCATGTTTATACCCCTGGCGACCTGATGTCATGGAAGAAGGGACAGCAACTGACACAGGACCCAAGACTTTGTTAATCAGGCCAACTGAGGGCAACCTGCCAGCAGATTACCCAAATGTAATGACTGCAACAGTGAAACATGAACATTTTTTAAAACCTAAAGGTTCATCGGACATAGACAAACCATGAAAACAAAGCAAGAGGTCAACAAGCCAAAGTTCAAATAGACAAACCATGAAAACAAAGCAAGAGGTCAACAAACAAGCCAAAGTTCAAATATTCTACCAAATCCGTCCAAGATACACAAATAAGCAACTACTTTCACACCACAAAAAAACTAAGCCGAACACAAACCCCGATAGAGAGACTTAAAGCAAGGGTAGGAGTCAACTGGGAAGGGATAGATAAAGGAAAACTATCTGCTAATACCACAACCCAGAAAAACTACAAAAAAAAAGTAAGAAACTTTACTAGAAAATTTTATAGGAGCTGAGCAGCAAACGAAATCTGAGGGAGTGTAGGTCAGCACAGCATTATGGGAGGGGAGGAGCTTGAGCCAAGTGTGTTCCGAGTATGCCAGCTCGGATCCGATATCTGATCAAAGACCCTAACGTAAGGAATGGTGACTAGATATCAGATGGAGAGATTAGATCCAAGTATTACCCTGTTCCTTGTGGAAAGTAGTGCAAGGGGGGAAGGGCATCAAGTCCTGTAGTTCTGACACCCTTCTGAAGTTATGGCCACTACCAGGATTGTTTTCCATGCACACATCTGAAGGGTAGCTGTCCCAGCAGGGTCAAATGGGTGCTGGGTTAGCTTTTCCATAATGAAGTTCAGGTCGTAGGGTGGTGGGATGGGTTTTCTTGGTGGTCTAATGTGTAGGACCCCTTTTAAGAAAAGCTTAACATCGAGCCTGGCTAGGAAGGGCTTCTAGGGGTAGGGAGGCTGAGATTGCGGAGAGATGAACTCTGAAGAGTATGACAGTCCACCTTTTAAGTTGACACAGGTAAGCTAGGACTGGGTGGGGGTCTGCAATGCATGGGTCTCTACCCTTGTCCAGACACCATATTCAGGATCTTTCCCATTTAGCTAGGTATGATTTCTTATAGTAGGTTTCCTGGCCTCCCCTCAGGACTGAGAGCACATCCTCTGAGTAGTGGTGCCTGAAGGGAATTAAAAGTTCATCACCCACAGTGTCAGTGACAGCATCTGCAAGTGTGGGTGGATTTGAGTTCCCTTTTGTTGTGTCAGAAGATCCACCTTGTGGGGTAACTTGTGGTGACTGCCCTTGGCTAGATTGTGAAGTAGGGGGAACCAGTGCTGCCATGGCCAGTAGGGAGTCACCACCAAGAGTTTTGGCTCATCTCGCCTGATTTTCAGGAGGACTTTTTGAATCAGTGGGAAGAGGGGGAAAAGGCATATAGAAACTTCCCCTTCCAAGAGATGCTGAAAGTGTCTACTCTCCAGGCTAGAGTGGGTGTTGGTGCAGAAGGTCTGCAGTTGTCTGTTCCCATCCCACCACCCTAGCTCATCCAGGAAGACTGTCCTGTCCAGCATCCATTAGTGTTGTGAGAATGTCTTGCTCAGGTCTGCCCGTTTGTCCTGTGAGGGGGATGTACGATGCCTGCAGGAAAAGGTTGTGACGAGAGGCTAGCTCCCATATCCGCAATGTTAGTCTGCACAGGAGGTATACTGTTGTCCCAGTTTGTTGGGATACCACAACTATGGTGTTGTCTATAACTATTAGTACACCTGGTAGAAGCAGGAGGTTGAAGGTTTTCAAGGCCAGGAGAACTGCTGTCATTTATCTCACATTGACATGTTTGGCCTTCAGTGAAGGGTGCCATGCTGCTTGAACCCTGTAGGATGCCAAGGTGGCTTCCCATCCAGAGCCTGATGCATCTGTATGCATCACGCGAGTTGGAAGTGAGGGCTGAAAGGGAAAGCCGAGATTGTGCTGTACTTGTTGAATACACCAGTGGAACTCTGCCTTCAGGCAGGGAATTGTGCGATTTTTTGTTCCAGGGGATGTTTGTGTTGGGATTTTTTTTTTTTTTTTTTTTTTTTTTTTAGAGATACCATTGTAGCTTTCACACATGCAATCTGGCAAGTGGAAGCATTGGGATGGTTGCTGCCATAAGGCCCAGGGTCCTTAGGAATTGCCTTGCAGTGATTACATGGGTCTGTAGCAGGGCTTTGAAATGGGAGGTCAGGGAGCAGACTTGTCTTGGGGTAGAAAAGCCTTCATTAGGTCTGTCCTGATTCTACAACCCAGAGATATCCTGTCTTGCTTTGGGGTTAGAGAAGACTTTGGGAGGTTGAGTGTAAGCCCCAGATTTTGTAGGCGGGACATGATGAATAGCAGATGGCAGAAAGGGTTTCTTTGCAGTCTGCCAGGATCAGGATGTCGTCTACGTAGGGATAAATCTGAATTCCCTGTGTTCTGCAATAGGAGGTGCCAGGCATTAAAATGGAAATTAGGAGAGTCCGGAGAAACATTTTCTGTGGGAGAGTAGTATGGGAATGTGCAAGTAAGCCTCTTAGGTCCAATGTGGCCATAAAAGCCTTGGAACGTACGACAGTAAGGAGGCTTGGGAGCGACTGCATTCTGAAGGTAGGCACCTGTAAGAATAGAAAGGAAAGGTCTAGAATAGGTCTCCATGGTCCATATTTTTGGGGACCAGGAACAGTACAGAGTAGAAGCCTTTTCCTTCCTGTCCTGAGGGGACAGGTTCTATAGTACTCAAATTCCGAAGGTCCATCAGGACTAGTGGCAAAAAGAAGCCTTTGATTTCTTGGGGGGGGGGGCTTCTTAGGAGTGGGCTTTCTTTCCAGGAAAGGAAGTATCCTTTTTGGATGGCAGAGGAGGAAAGGCAAACTGATTCCAGGTGAAGGACAGGGCATCCACTTTCCAAGCTTGTTTGTGGGGAGTCCTTGTGTAGTACTTGTCCAATTGGTAGTTCTGGGGGAAGGCAAACAGGTCTATATCAGGGCTCCCCCATTTGTTTATCAACATGTTGAATTTCTTTGGTTCCAGTTTCCACTCGTGTGGGTCCATGAGATTTATGCTTAGTTAGTCTGCCAGTGTACTTAGCTTTCCTGGCAGGAACTGAGCCTGTAGGTGCACTTGGTAGCTCAAGGTTGTGTTCTTCAGAGCCATGGCTAGTCTGCATAGAGGGTATGAGTGGGTTCCCACCAGCTTGTTTATGTACCACATAACAGTGGTGGTGTCAGTCTTTACCATTAATTGTCCTGGAAGAATGTGGTCCTTTAAAGTTGTCAGAGCATTCTGTACAGTTAACATTTCTTGGATTGATATGCAGATGCATTTGACTTGGGCTCGATTTGCCCTGAATGCACTTCCCTGCCAAGTAAGCCCCCATGCATAGTCGGAGGAGTCTGTTCGGGTTTGGGTGGCAGGGGGTAAAGTGAATGGCAGTCCTTTGCTTTGGTGGCAGGCCTCTGTCCACCAAAGGAACTGTAAACAAGGTAGGATAGGAATCATTGCTTCTAGATCCTGAGAATGTTGACTTTTTAGATACCATTGTAGTTCTCATATGCAGTCTTGCATATGGAATTAGGAGAAAGCAAGAGGCCATGAACCCCCAAGGCTTGCAGTATTTGTCTTGAAGATAAGCAGGGTCTTTGTGGAGATTAGTTTAAAGTAAGCTGTCAAATGAACTTGTTTCTCTGGCATGAGGAAAGCCATCTGGGAAGTGTTCAAGCTTGCTACCAGGAATACAATTTGTTGGCAGGGTACAAGATGCGTTTTCATTTATGGTGTAACCCAGAGAAGTTCACACCTTTTGTACAAACGCCAGATGATTCAAAAGTATGTCCTTGCTTTCTGCCTGAATTAGACAATCGTCCAGGTATAGATATATTTGAATATTTCTTTGCCTGCAAAATGCAATGACTGGAGCTAGGCACTTTGTGAATGCCCTGGGTGCAGTAGATAAGCCAAAGGGCAGTGCAGACAACTGATAGTACATGTAGCCTGCTTTGAAACGTAGATATCTTCTGCAAGATTCCCCGATTGGGATGTGCAGGTAGGTTTCCTTTAAATCCAGTGTTGCCAACCAGGCATCCTTGCCTAACATAGGAAGCAACTGGTGAAGAGTTAGCATCTTGAATTTTGGGATCACCAAAAAAGTGTTTAGGATAGAGATCCAGGACAGGATGCTAGGAGTAGTCTTTTCTGGGCACCAGGAAAAGTCTTTAGTAGAAACCTTGTCCCCTTTCCTCTTCTGGGACAGCTTGAATAGCCCTTATACTTGGAGAACTTGCTTTTGAGCCTTGCCCACTGATTTGGAGGTAGATCTGGCCAACTGTTTGAGGTTGGTAAAGTGTGGAAGTGGAATCTGTATCCTTGGGAAACTATTTAAAACTCATTTGTCCTGAGTAATGAGTTCCCAGTATTTTGCCTGCAGAGCAATCTCCCCCCCCCCAAAGGAGCAGTCAGTTGAGAAGGGCTTGGAAGTTTTAAAGTCAAGTCATTGAGACAGTTTACCATAAGGGGTGTCTTGCTACTCCCTGCTTTGGAAGTGGGAGCCTCCCACTGCTTAGTCCTGTGCGTACCTTGGGACTGAAGCCTGGGTGTTCTGCTGGTTCTGGGTTTGGACTGAAGCCCTGGAAGAGGCAGGAAAGGACCAATTCTTATACGGCCAATGCCTACTAAATCTTGGAGGCTGTACTTGCAGGAAATCTTTAAAAGTTTGCATAGATTTAGCTTTTTTCTCCATCTTTAAGTACTACTACTGCTTTGTTGCCAAACAGACAGTCCTGGTTTAAGGAAGCATCCAGCAATTTAGCTGTAACATGATCTGACAATGATTGCTCCTTAAGCCAAGCATGCCTTACCACACTGTAAAGTATGTTTTCCAACTTGTTCAGCAGAATGCATCAAATCCTGTAAATCCTTATTTTCAGCAGAGTCAGGAATCATCATTTTCTGTTTAAGCAATCCAATAATACGCTGCTGATACTTTAACATATGAAACTGGCAGTTTAAGGCCCTAATGCCAAGGTTGCACAAGTGTATACCTTTTTACCCCATCTATCCAGCACCCTGGAATCTCAAAGAGGGGGTAGGATTTTTGGTAGTAGCCTTGATGCGCTTGGGTCCCTGTGAAATGGTCTCCGGATCCGCAATAGGATTTTTAAGAGGAACTTGAAAGTCAGGAACCCTGTAACATCTATCTGGTTTTCTGGGAGCAAGAGGTAAGGAATCAGGGGCCAAGCTAGGTTCCGAAAAGGCATCAATGTCCAGTACAGGGGGGGATAGCTAAAAGCCTGTGTTGGGGGCAGGAGTAAGAAATCTCCAAGCCTCTTTTTAGAATCATAGTAATCCTGGCTTTCCCAGCAAAAATGCTCCATAAGGGTATGCAAGGTTTCACCAAAAGAGAAATCCTCTGGAGGGGAAGCAGAGGGAATACAGTCCTCTGCATCAGAATCCTCATACGTAGACAAGGGTAAATTTTGATCAGAGTAAACAGAGATTTCAAAATCCTGATCGTAAGAATCATAAGCAAATTCAGTCCTAGGTCTCTTAGAGGGAGAAGGTTTGCTTCCCCTGAGGTCTTCAGCCATTATTTGTTTTTTAGGCATAGGAGGCCTGACCATGCGGTCTGGGTGTCTGTTTTCTAGGCATGGATCATGTTTTAGGCCTTTAAGATGATGGTGTCTGCTTAATATGCAAGTCCATAGGCCTGAATACACCCTCAGAAGCCAGTGCCTGCACACAAGCTCCGGACCCATCCAAGCTAGAAACATCCACAGGTTCCACACTTGAAGCATCTCGCTGCATACTGGACTCTGAATGAGTCTCAGTAGAGGCCTGCAAAACTGAAGTAGTGGGAATCAGGGGCTGCGAAAGCGACTCACTGAGTACCGGCGAACTGGCGACTAGCTTAGAAGTGTCTGCAGCTTTGGACCTAGGCGGCCTCTGTCTTTTGCGTTTTTTCAGAATGTCAGTAGTCTGGTGGCTTACCAAAGCCATACCTGGGTAATTGAACAGAGTACCAAAATATTTAAAAGCGTAAAGATACAGACGAATAGTTCGTAGTTTAAATAAGGCACAAAACCAACAGCGATGTTTAAGTCAGGGCCTAGGCAAGGAATACAGCACGACTGAAAATCAGTGAGGCATTTGCTTTCCACAAGAAATACAATTAATGACTTACTGACATCAGTTTAGAGCAAGAAAAAAAGTTTCCCCAACGGGGTACTTTGAATTTTGGAACTGGTGTCTTCAACTAAAGCTAACGAAAATTTCAGGAGTCTGCCGACCGGCACTTGCGAACTGCTTCTGCTTCGGGCACCGTATGGGAAGAAAGAGTGGGGTAATGGCGTTGGCTGCATTCTTTATACCCCTGACATCATGGAAGATGAGACAGCAACCAACACAGGACCCAAGACTTTGATAATCAGGCTGACTGAGGGCTAATGCAAGCAGATGACCCCAAATGTGATGCCTGCAACAGTGAAACACTAAGAACATCCCTAGCACTTGAACACTGGAAGGGAAGCGGTGTGGAGACTAAGGGCAGTGTTCTGAACTGGAAATGGTTGGCTTCCAGCCAGAAACCCTTGAAATCTTGACAAGCAGGCTTCCAGAAGGTCTAGTGAGCACATCCAGCTGTCCTTCATGAGGTAGAATGGACTGAGTAGTGACCATTCATAACTCTGCTTTACAAGCTGAGGTGACTGAGGCCCAAGACTGTCACTGGATCATAGGCTTACAAGTTATGAGGCTACTCATTAGGGCCTTTATAAGCTTAGTTGTAAATCCCAAACCAAATCTGTCCAAGTACCACTGGCATCCCGTTTTTGAGCCAATAAAAACCTGGAAGATGCTTCCAAAGTCCAACTGTTGGGGGGACCTGCTAGATGACTGAGAGCTTTAAGACTACTGCTGTCATGGATACCAACTGATGAGGTGGTATCATAGGTTGTTGAGTCTTTCGGCTTTTCCCGGTTAGGGGTCACCACAGCGGAACTCCAGTCCTCTAATGATTGGCAGTTGATTTTTACGTGCCGAGTTGCCAGCCCTAACAATCAACCTTCAACAAAGGTACGCCCATTCACGCATGTCTCCACGCAGCAGACGCTCTGAGAGTTGAACCGGTCATAGTCTTACTGTGAGTAGACAACTCTACCGCAGCACCACCACTGCGGATGAGGTGGTATCATAGGAACACTGGGAAAAACAAAGTGCTACACAGCTTATGGTAATTATCCATACCACCCAAGAGTCAAACAATAGCCTACCAGGCCCGAGGTAGCAGGGATAAGCACCCCCCACGACAGCTTCTAGAGTCTGGCAGTCAGGCAATCCTTCAGGAGCACAGACTAGATTTCTCAAAAGGGACCGCAAACTCCCGATTCCTGCAGTTAGCCCCTACCTCTAGGGTGACGTTCACCGACACCCCCCCCCCCCGGTCATGGAAGGACCGATCTGCAGGAGCGTTCTAGTTTTTCTCAACACTTCCTGGATTCCTGGAGGAGATAATCTGAGGGGTTGGGAAGCAGATTCCAACAGCAGAAAGAACCTTACCGTCCTGCTTGCTCCTGGTGAGTTTTTCTTTAACTTTTGGTCCAAAGAGAATGAGAAGGGAGTTTAAAAGACGGATGTCTTGAAGCCTTGCACCAAGTCACTGTTGCATCCAAGCATGCCAGTAGATGGTTGGACTGTTAATTGCTACACTAGTAGTATCAGCTGAATTAGAAAGCAGACACATGGATACTCTGAAAACACTAAGGTAGACAAATGGGAGTCTACTGTATTTTGGATGCCTGTTGGGAGGATACCTTAGAGGAATGTTCTTTTGTCAAGTCCCTCTGGAAACGTGTCGTGTGGGCCAAGTAGTTCAACACTCCAAATTAAGTGTCGCTGAATCACACAATCTTGTTGCCCAAAAATCTTTATAGTGCTCTAGAATTTCTATTCGGCAGATAAGCCCTCCTCAGAGCTCTTTTCTGGTAGCTACCTCCACAAGCATGGCATCTACCTGGGGACGCTTGCTCCAGTATGCTCTGCCATTAGGTGCAACTAAAGTTTTGCCCATCTTTTTAAGGATTGGTCTTGCTGTATCGTGATCCTTCCAAATCCACCGAGCTACCAGCAGTATGACTGCAGAGTGGAGGTGCCAGCTTCAAAAGCCTCAAGAACACATTCTTCAGGGGTGGGCGTACCAGCGAACTATCTCCTCATGGTTTCATCAATTCCAAAATGTCAAAGATGATCTCTGGGAACCAATAGTTTCATCCAAGTCAGTCTCCAGTGAGATGCTGGACAGGAATCTAAAAGTTTGTATGTCTGTTCCCAGGGACCGTGCCTAGACTGTGCTTATGGAGGAGTGTTGGATTCAGACAAGAAACTCACATGGCAGGCTAAAGGGAGCGGACTGTTCCTGCCAACATGGAAAGTGTGGAGTAAGCAACATCCAAGAGAGGTTGGGAGGAAGCAGAGCTTATGGAAAAAACAGCTTCTCATGACTTACCCAAAACGCTTTCTAAAGCCTTAAATCCAGAGGCAGAGATTGGGCCCGAAGAGACTCCTACACCATCATGACATGATTAAGTGCTTTCCCAACCAAACTCTGCACCAAAGCAGACAGGGATGAGCCAGTGCAGGGGGCATTGCATGAGACTGCCACAAAACTCAGTATAGAATCCAAGTTTCATCTCAGACTCTTCCTGATACAAAGTCATTTGAGTTGAGACAGCAATGGACACAGTCAAGCTGAAGCAGATAGGATAGTTTGCTATAAAGTGGGTGCTACCAGGAGGTTTGAATCCATAGGCCTTGGCTCTCAACAGTGGTCAAATAGCAGAAATCACAGATTGGAAACATTCTTGGAACATACTGTGTGGGCAGAGCTGGGAAAAGCCACTACATGAATGTGTCCAAATGACTCTGCATCACCCTGTCATCTACTTAGTTGCCCAAGGCAACTCAATGACCAAATTGACTTGGATGACTCCACCGATGGTCTAAATGAATACCTCGCGAGGGAATGGAGACTAGAGCAAAGGACTCACCAGCTCTATCTTAAAGATAAGAGACAGATGATCAGTCGGATCAGACTCCCTCCTCTGAACCGAAAAGGGAACAGATTCTGTGACCAAAGCCAGCTTCCTTGCTTTATGACCTCTTCGGACTTGTCTTTTGACTTTTCCTTCTGTTTTGATTTGTTTGTGGTCTTGCCTGCTGAAACAGACAGTTGACTGGTCTGAAGAAGAAAAAGTCCCTTTAAAGACCAACTTGCTCTTTAGGCGTTGAATGGCTCAAGAGCAGAAGGAAGAACAAGCCTTATTAGTTGGTGTTTAAGTGGCTGTTCTGAGACAAATGCAGAGTGTGTGGGTCCTGCTGGGGAATCTTATGACCATAGTCCACACAGACTTATTCAATTCCAGAGCATTGTTTGCCATAAGTATGGTAATAGAACCTGCAAGAAAAAACACTGTATACCAGAACATACTGACAATTGTAGAAAATATAATTATGTAAATGGGTACAGTTATTTCTGTATAAGGATGAAGAAATATTTACACACTTTTTGGACAGAGAATGATAAAGTTGAGAAAAGTGATGATCCAAAGACCGGGAACAACATGACCTTCTAGAGATCAGGCAGCAAATGAGATCAGAAGCATTTGGTGGGAGACCGCCCTGGATACACAGCTTCTAAAGGCACTTGCTCTTTAGGCGTTGAATGGCTCAAGAGCAGAAGGAAGAACAAGCCTTATTAGTTGGTGTTTTAGTAACCCAAAGGTGGGTGCGTATTAGAAAAATTCAAGGCCCCTCACGGCCCGAGTAGTTGGAAGTACAAGCTTCTTTACCAAATCAAGGTGTACATACTGCTTCTTTGGCAAATGTGCCCCAGGGCTCCTTTGTATTGAGTAGCCTGATCAGCCACTAGACTAACAGGTGCTTGTGGGACACACACCAAGTGCTCTGCTTTCCTACAGACAGGCTGCAGGGGATGTGTACTGAAACCTTGTCCTCAGCATTCCCAATAACATAGTAAAGGGACACAGGAAGACCATAAAATTGGTCTCAACTTTTTCGGGACTAGGGGTATTCCCAACTGAAAGACTCACATGAACAGAATCTCCAAAAAAAAAAAAAAAGATCAGATGTAAACACAGAGGCAAGAGTATCACACTCCAAGCCTGCATTAAGACTTTGTAGGAAGCTAGTCAACATATGTTAAATGATCCTCAGAGTGGTAGGAATCTTAAGATTGTGAGGAAGGGTGATGCATCCTTTTTGCAGGAGAGATTCCTAGAGCAGGGTGCTTTTCAGGGCTCAGCTGTCTGGACCTCATGAATGCCAAGAGGTCCTCTGAAAGCCCAAGCAAGTCCTGCAGGTAGGCCTAAGAATGGCCTAGCAGAAGCATAAATGGCTTCAGCCTGGGGAAGGAGAAAAGCTTTACCTTGTTGATGGCTTGAGCCTAAATTTGGGCTGTGTGATATCTGAGCCTCTGGCAGTGACTGCAACATGAACCTTGTTCTTATGGAATCTCCTCACTGAAGTGTGGAGAGTTTGCCCCCCCCCCTGTAAAAAGGAACCGGTTATCAGAAGTCAGTGCCCATCTAGCTGCTCCAGACCAGTTAACTGTGTATATAATGCCTGAGGGGATGTAAACAGTGCAGATGACATGCCAGCCTCTAAAGGAATATCACTATGAACCTCAGCAGTGTGTACAGTTGGGGGGGGGGGGGCGCTAAGACTGCCTCACCTCCACTCACAATCTTAAGAACAGGGGGTGCTGTATGAGAGACAGGGTGGTATACAGAATCCCTTCTCCCTCAGCAGAATCAGTGGAGGTCATTGTGGGGATACAGCAGCTTGGACAGAGTTGGCTTATGTACAGAGTGACTGCCCTACGAGTGATGAGCACTGAAAAAGCTTACTGGGGCTGTTGGCCATGTCATGCTCTGGATGGCAGAACAGACAGGGAAGTCTCAGGGGGAATTATATACATCAGACTTCACAGACATCTAACAAAATTCAGGAAAAAAGCACACACCACACATACACAAGGTACATTTTTGCAATGGGGTACCTAGCACAATCACTAGGACATGAGTGGGCTGCAAAGGCTCCTCACTGACACCAGAGGTCTCTAGCCTAGGGGTGCATCTGACCAAAGCAGTGCTAACCTGAATCTTGTTCTGTTTTTTCTCTGTGGACTGCCAGCAGTCCTAGATCATACTTTTTTGATGGAGATTTCAATCTCTAACGGTCGGATAAAAAGAAAAAAAGGCAAACTGGGGACAGAGGCATGAGCTGTGGAAGTAGTCTTGTGGAGTAGGTTGTAAAGTTCTCAGATGACTGCAAATTGGGAGCCATCCTAGATCCCCCTGACACAAACATCTTACAATGGTCCAAGAGAAATTACTAGTGGCAAAAATCACAACTCCATGCCAAAAAAGGCATTACGGTGCCTTTTGGGAAAACTGCGATCCAGGCCAATCACTCCAACGAAACACCCCTAAGAGTTGCCCCAGTAGTTGGGAGATCTAGTAACATATTCAGACAGTAATCTAACCATGTGGCCAAGATAGTTAAAAATTCATTCTGGGTCATCCAACTTATAAGGGCATGGCATCCATGTGAAAGGAAGTCAGTGCCATGTTTCAGCCCTTATCCTGCCCCATCACGGAGCATGTCCTGTCTGGTATGTACTTTATAGGTTCATAGGTAGGTACTAGGCCATTGGCCCTAGGGCCTATACAAGCCTAGCCAAAAAGGTAACCTGGCTTTCATCACCCAAGAAAAATTTCCTGTGCCTCTGACAAGCAGAACCACAGAAGTGATCCCTGGGGTGAATTTACCATTACCCATCCAATCAAGATTTGCTAATGAGAAGCTCTGCTTGAAAGATAGGTAGTCTGCTCCAGAGTATGGGAAGTCTCCAGCATGTTCTGTTTATTGTGGTGACTCGGAGGGATTGGGATTTCTTTAAGTGGGGCATGTCCAGCAGCTCTAGGTTTGACATAGCTTTGTATGTTAGGCAGAGATCGCCTCTGAGTAGGCAATATGCGGAGTAAAGCTGGCAGGGTTTTTTTTTTTTTTTTTAGACTGTGTAAGGCATCTGTTTGAGGCCAGTAATCCTCTGAGGTATTTTTGCGGCCTTTCCAGTTGTAGATGTCTTGTGAGGTACATACCGAAAGGGGCGTTGTACTCTAATGGGTCTAATGAGTGATGAGTAGAGGGGAACAATGACCTTTCTGGATGAGAAACCTTCTGGGATGAGGTGTGCCACATAGGATTTCCTGACCACTGTGGCGATGTGATCAAACGAGAGAAAACTGTCCATCTGTATCCGAAGGTCTCATCACACTTTTGGTGTTAAGTAGATTACCACCTAAGTGGTAGTTCATGGGTACAGAGTTTTTACCAAAGGGGGTGACAATGCACTTTTTGGCATAGAGCTTGAGACCATGGCTTTGACACCAGGCATCCGCCTCAGTGAGGCCCTTTTGTAGGATGTCCACATCATTAGGAGTTTCGATTATGGCTACTAGTTTGCAGTCATCTGCGAGTTTAGTTAGCCAAAGACCTTCTGTGTTTGGTATCTACTTCTCTGAAGTACAGGTTAACAGGAGGACCCAGGACTGAACCCTGTGGTACTCCACTTGTCACTGGTCTGAAGTCTGATTTGGAGTCTGCTACTTGCACAGTGTGGGTTCTGTCAGCAAGACAGATGGCAACCCATCTTGTGACACAGGGATTTATACCTAGTTTAGTGAGTTTATCTGTAATTCCAGAGTGGGGGGATGGTGTTGAATGCCTTGGAGAGATCTAGACAGGCTGTGTGAACTACCTTACCCTCATCTATGGCTTTGGTGACTACTTAAAGTCTATCTGGTTTAGGCGACATGATCTGCCTTTTACAAACCCGAACTGTGTGGGGTCCAGAGTTTGGAGATCTCCAATGTCTTTGTTTACGAGTTCCATGATACCTTCCATGGCCTTGCAGACCAGGCTAGTCAGGCTAATGCGGTGGTAGCTCCCGGCGGTCTGTTGTGGCCCCCCCCTTTGTGGAGTGGGATAACCGTCGTGGTGCACCATTCAATGGGCACAAAGCCTGAAGTGAGGCTATGATTGAACATGGTACCTAGGTGGGGTGCCAGTTCATTCTGTAGTTAGTGTAGAAAGCAGCCTGGGATGTTGTCAGGTCCCATGGATGCTGTGTGCTTGGCTTTGGAGAGTGAGGTTTTTACCTGTGCAGCCGTGATTACAGGAACTTTGCATTCTTCCCATATAAAGATGGGCCCTTTAGGGGGTGAGAGAGGGGTAAAGTTAGCACTGAACCCATCTGTCAGGATGTTGGCAATATCAGTTGGTTCTGTATATTTAGTGTCATTGTGCTGTAACTCAGAGCAGATCTGAGCGTTGCCATTGAGATTCTTGACATAGCTATAGAATGCTTTGTGGTTGTCTTTAGAATCAATGGCGATTGTGTTTTCATAACTAGCTTTGGAGGATTTTATGAGGGATCTCAGCTTCTTACTAAGGCTGACCAGTGAGTTCCTCCAATCGTGGGATTTTACTCTTGTTTGCAACAGCTGCTTTCTTCTGTTGTAGAGTTTATGGCAGAAGACCACCAGATTGGCTTCTTTTTTTGGAGGATAGCATCTTGGTTCTGTTAGGGATAGCACAATCCATGCACTCGTGTAAGTGCTTATAAAGTGCATTTGTGTAGGATTCAGCAGTCGTACCTCTATTGTCCATCTGCATGGGTGTCATGAAGTTTGCCACTTCTGTCTTAAGTGTGAAGTTGGCTTTGGAGAAATTTATGGCTGTTTTCTTAATGGGCGGGTGGGAGCGGGATGTTTATGACTAGGGTGATTACCTTGTGATCGGATATGACCAACAAGGAGCTGACCTCTGGTGTGGAACACCGGTCACCCATGTTGGTGATGACCAGGTCTAGGATATTGCTGCCCCTGGTGGGGGTGTGGATAAGTTGATCCAGGGCACTGGAAATGATTTCCAGAAAACGTTGAGCAAGAGAGTTGGTACAAGAGTAGTTTTCCCAGTTAATGGTAGGGTAGTTGAAAATCGCCCATTATTAGAGTGTTGGGTTGTACCTTAATATTTTCCAGTGTATCAAGAAAAGAGGAGTGGGAATCCTGGGGAATGGGGGGGGTCATGTGGACTGCGGTTTTGCCCAGAGTTAGCTGAACTTGGACAATCTCGGATGCATTATGCTGAGCAACTAGCTTGGAGGTGTGGATATCCTTAAAGAATATGGACACACCTCCACCTTTAGTGTTTTGGCCGGATTTAGTGGCCAAAAGGTGTGGTATGAATTACAGCCTGGTAATGCAGGGGTGCTCTCTGGAGCCTTGAACCAGGTCCGTCACTGCACAGATGTCAATGTTTTCCATTTTAAGGGATGCCTCGAGTGAGTGCATTTTGAGGTTTAGACTTAGCATCGAGTAGCATTACCCTCAGATTTTGCTTGCTTGTACCGGTTACGGTGGTGAATTTGTCATTTGAACCTTTCCTAAAAAAGGCACTATAAGGGACAAAGACATTTAGACATATGCAACAGGTGAATGCCCACCCTATACAGATGGCCTTAAAAGGATGCCATGTAGAACAGACAGCAGCAAAACCAGTATATGCAAGGATTTACATTTTGCTTGTGATGTAAGACACTGCTGCATGACAGATGCGTCTCGCAGACCTCCATGCTCTGGAACATCCATGTGAGGCAGAGTCCACCTTAACCCTATCGTAACATTTGCATCAATTCCAAAACCACACTGCAATCAAGATCCTTCACCTTAAAGCTTGCACAAAAGAAAAACTTAAAATGACCTAGACAGTGCAAATACGGTCATAAATGGTTCATATGTTTAGAAAAACAAGTAGCACATATAGAACTGCTCAGTTCTATAGGAAAGCTCTTGGATAGATGAGCAAAATTCCCATGACAGTATGTGGACAA
The DNA here is from genome assembly GCF_019279795.1 of Protopterus annectens. Taxonomy (NCBI): domain Eukaryota; kingdom Metazoa; phylum Chordata; order Ceratodontiformes; family Protopteridae; genus Protopterus; species Protopterus annectens. Next base: position 657,334,976 of record NC_056727.1, on the reverse strand, counting down.
ACTTTTGAGGTTGCTGAGATTCTAAGCAGTTTACAAAATATTACCAACTGTTACTGTGACTTATAAAATACAGTTTAAGACCTAGAGCTTCAAGAAAACCACAAAAAAATGGTTTATGCTGAAAAGTTTGCCATTTACACTTTAGTAACTCCTATGGCTCCAGAGATGCAGTGGATATAAAAAAGTACACTCCTGTTAGAATGCCAGTTTTTTGTGCTATAAAAAAAATGACACCACAAAAAATAATTTCAAAACTTTTCCCCACCTTTAATGTGACCTGTACAATTTAATTGAAAAACAAATCTGTTAGGAGAAAAAATAAAAAATAAAAAAAATGCTCAATAAGCTGGCTGCACAAGTGTGCACACCCTTAACTAATACTTTGAAGCACCTACAGCATTGTCTTCTTGGGTAAGAGTATCAGCACAGCACATCTTGACTTGGCAATATTTGCCCACTCTTCCTGCAAAAGCGCTCCAAATTGTCATTCTGAGGAATCTCTTGTGCACAGCCCTCTTTAGATCACGCCACAAATTTTCTATGGAAATTGGGTCTGGGCTCTGGCTAGGCCATTCCAAAACTTTAATTTTCTTCTGGTGAAGCCATTCTTTTGTTGATTTGGATGCATGGTTGGTGTCATTGTGTTGAAAAGTGTAATTCCTCTTCAGCTTTCTAGCAGATGCCTGAAGGTTTTGGGCCAAAAGTGAAAGGTATTTGGAACTGCTCACTATTCCCCTCCACCCTGACTAAAGCCCTAGTTCCAGCTGAAGAAAAGCAACTGCAAAGCATGATGCTACCACCATGCTTCACCGTTGGGATGGTGTTCTTTTGGAGATGCAAAGTGTTTTTGCACCAAACATACTTTCTGGAATTGTGGCCAAAAAATGTAACCTTGGTCTCAGACCAGAATATATTTTCCCACATGCTTTTGGAGACTAGTTTTGCAAATTTTAGCCAGGCCTGGATGTTTCTGTGTAACAGGCTTCAGTCTTGCAACCCTACCCCACAGTCCAGACATATGGAGAACACGGGAGACTGTTGCCACATGTAATACACAACCAGTACTTGCCAGAAATTCCTGCAGCTCCTTGTGTTGCTGTAGGTCTCTTGGCAGCCTCCCTGACCAGTTTGTCTAGTCTTTTCCATCAAATTTTGGAGGGACGTCCAGTTCTTTGTCACTGTTGTCCCATATTTTCAACTTTTTGATGACTGTCTTCACTTGTGTTCCATGGTATATCCAATATTGTGGAAATTGTTTTGTACCCTTCTCCTGACAGATACAAAGCATCAAAGGGATCTCGTTGTTGAATGGTAAGTGCTCTGCGAACCATGGCTTTTGCTGTAGCAGGCAAAGTACAGTTTTGTACCTACCATAAATGTAGATGTCCGATAGGTATGCATCTGCAGTCATCACATATGGGTTGTCCTGCTTCAGGCAGCCCTTCGGTCGGCCGGATTCCAAAGTGAGTCTGGCCCCGGCTAATGTCGCACTTTCCCCGACGTCAGAGCGTCTGGGGTATAAAAGCATCAGCCAATGCCATTTTCCTCAGTTTTTCTTGCCCCAGGTGCCCTCTAAGGAAGGCTAAAATTTGGAGATATGCATTGCAAAAACAAATCCAAACATGCACAGTACTATAAAAACAAATACACCATAATAGATCCCCCCCAGCTAGCTATAAGAGGGGTAAGTACCCAAGAAGTATACCACAGAGGGGAAGGAGGGAGGGTAAACCTGACTGCAGATGCATACCTATCTGACATCTACATTTATGGTAGGTACAAAATTGTACTATGCCCTTCAAGGATGCATCTGCAGTCATCACATATGGGTAGAATACCATAGCCAATCTGGGGGTGGCGGTACTAAGTAAAGGATGGTGTAGCTAAGATACCCTGCAGGACTGCCGTAGCAAAGCCTGCTCTGGATCTGGAGTATAAAGGTAAATTGTAATGCTTGGCAAATGTATGCACGGAGCTCCATGTAGCAGCTTCTAAAATGTCCTTGATAGCCACCCCTCTTAGGAAGGCTGTGGTGGCGGCTGTGGCTCTCGTGGAATGAGGTCTAATGTTAGCTGGCACAGTTTTTCCATGAAAGGAGTAACAAAAACAAATGCAATTTCCTATCCATTTTGAAATTGTCTGTTTGGAAATTGCTTATCCTTGTGCCCCAGCAGCATATGCTACAAACAGCTGGTCAGTCTTTCTGTAACTTTTAGTTCTGTCCAAGTAGTAGCGCAACTGTCTGTGTATGTCCAGGGTGTGCAGAAGTTTCTCCCCTTTATTTTGTGGTTGTGGGAAGAATGTAGGCAAGTGAATAGCTTGGTTCAAAGATACCCTGGATACCACCTTTGGCATAAATGTAGGATTGGTTCTCAATGAAACTCTGTCCTGATGAAAGATAAGAAATGGCTGTACTGCCATTAGAGCTTGTAACTCAGATACTCTTCTTGCTGAGGTTATGGCCAGAAGGAAGGCAGTTTTCCAAGACAGAAACTGTAGATCTGCAGATGCTGCTGGTTCAAAGGGAGGAAGTGCTAGTTCTTCCAACACGAAGTTAAGGTCCCAAGCAGGTAGAGGTGGTTTCCTTGGAGGATTGATGTTTTTGATTCCTCTTAGAAACTGTCTCAGGAGAGGATGAGAGAAGACAGGTGGATTAACATTGTATTCTGCTGAAATTGCTGAGGCAGGTATCTTAATGGAAGAGTAAGACAGGCCGTTGTGGAACAATTCTGCCAAATATTCCAGTATATGTGCCATGTTCATCACGGTCACATCTAGGCCCTTTGTTGTGTTCCAAGTGTGGCTGAATATACCTTCCTTGTGGAAGGCAGTCGAGCTTCCATAATAATATCCTTCACTCTCTGGGAGAGCTTCCATAATAATATCCTTCACTCTCTGGGATAGCTTATCCTGAGGAGTCATGGTATTTTCCAGGAAGTTAGCTGCAAGGTTTTCAGGTTGGAATGCAGAGTCTTGAAATTGTGCTGCGTCAGTAAAAGTGGCCATAGGGGGAGAGGCCACGGTTTCGTCTGTGACATGCTCTTTGACATGCTCTTTAACAGTGGGTACCAGTGCTGTCTTGGCCAGTTTGGAGCTATCAGAATCACTCTGGGCTGCTCTGTCCTGATCTTCAGTAAGACCTTGGTCATTAATGGGAGAGGTGGAAAAGCATACACTGTTAGAGCTTTCCAGCTGAAAGAGAGAGCGTCCACTTTCCATGCTTGTGGGTGGTATGTCCTTGAGCAGAATTTCTTCAGTTGATTGTGGGGGGAGGCGAACAGATCTATTTCCGGCCTTCCCCATGATTGTGTTACGAGTAAGATGTCTGGGTGCAGCATCCATTTGTGTGCATCCATGATATTTCTGCTTAAGCTGTCTGCCAGTATATTGTCTTTCCCTGGCGCGAACTGGGACTGCAGCTGTATATTGAGTTTCAAGGAAAGTTCCCATAGATTCATTGCCAGTCTGCAAAGAGGGTAGGAATGGGTGCCTCCTTGCTTGTTTATGTACCACATAACTGTGGTGTTGTCTGTCCTTATGAGTAGGTGTGGCCTTGATGAAGAAAAAGTTTGAAGGCCTCGATTGCGTGCATCACTGCCAGCATTTCCTTTTGGTTTATGTGTATGCGCAGCTCTCTGTGACTATAGCCCTTGGATACATCTGCCCTCCAAGTGTGCTCCCCAACCTTGGTCTGAAGCGTCCGTAATGATTGTTTGGTTGGCTCTTGGCTTGCTGAAGGGCAACCCGCTGTTCGACTGGCAGGCTTGAGACCACCACAGAAATTCCTTTTGGAGGCATGGAATGAGTGGGATCAAAGTTTCTAAGCTGTGACTGTGCTGAGTCCATAAACTCCTTAGGTACCATTGTAATTTTCTCATATGCAGCCTTGCTTGTGGAATCAGAAGAATGCAAGATGCCATGTAACTCGGGGCCTGCAGGAATTTCCTTGCAGTCTGAGTTTGTCTTGTCAGATTCTTGAAGTAATCCGGTAGATTGTTTTTCTTCTGTGAGAAAGGCCATTTGGGTGGTTGTCTAGATCCGCACCCAGAAAAGTTATTCTTTGGGATGGAACAAGTCTTGATTTGTGGATGTTGACTGTATATCCCAAGGCCTGCAGTAGGTGGATGGCATAATACAAGTCCTTTAACAAAGTTTGCTTGCTGTCCGCTTGTATAAGGCAGTCGTCCAGATATGGGTAAATGTGAATCCCCTGAAGTCTGCAGTGTGCAATTACTGATGCCAGGCATTTCGTGAATACTCTGGGCGCAGTAGATAAGCCAAAGGGCAATGCTGAGAATTGATAATGCTCTGACCCTGCAAGAAATCTGAGGTGTCTTCTGCAACTTTGTCCGATAGGGACATGAAGGTATGCCTCCTTGAGGTCTAGAGTCACCAGCCAAGACCCCTTGCCCAGCATGGGAAGGAGTTGCTGTAGAGTCAGCATTTTGAATTTTGGCACAATGAGGTAAGTATTCAGTGCAGACAAGTCGAGAATAGAACCCATTGATTTTCTTTTCTTGGAACAAGGAATAATCTGGAGTAAAATCCTTGACCTTGTTCTGAAAGAGGTACCTTTTCTATAGCTTTCATTTGTATTAAGTTGGAAATTTGTTTCAAAGCCTCTGCCCTCTGATTTGGTGGCAGGTCTGGCATGCCTTTTCTTTTTGGCAATGTGTGGAAATGGAACCTGTATCCTTAGTCTATTATTTGCAGTGTCCATGTGTCCCTTGTAATGCTGTGCCAATATTTTGAAAATAAAGAAAGCTTTCCGCCCAAAGGTGCTTCTAATTGAGCCCTGGTCGGCGGAGTCAAAACAAAGTCAGAGTCTGTCCTGGTGTAGCAGTTGTAGTTCCTGCGCTACCTCTCTGGTTGGGAGGCTGCCATTGACGGCCTCTGTAGGAGCCTCTAGCTTGCCCTCTACCTCTGGCACGCCTATTTCTGCCTCTCTGAGATCTGTCTGTGTCCGGAAAGGACCAATTCTTAGTAGGCCAATTTCTGCTGAATCTCGGTGGTTGGACTTGCAGAAAGTCTTTGACTGTTTGCACAGATTTTGCCTTTTCTTCAAATTTCTTTAAGACCTCGAGCCGTGGAACCAAATAACTTTTGCTTTTCCATAGGAGCATCCAAAAGCTTAGCTTTAACATGGTCTGGCAGAGATTGTTCCTTCAGCCAGGCATGCCTATGTATGACTGCACCTGTCATAGCTGACCTACATGAAGCTTCCAATGCATCATAACCACACTGCAAGAAATGGTTACTAACCTGCTGGGAGTTATGTACCAGATCCTGAAGGGATTTGTGATCAAGGGGTTCAGAAGACAGTTTCTTATGCAATTCATCTAACAAATACTCTTGGTACTGTATCATATGAAATTGACAATTTAATGCCCTCATGGAAAGAGTTGCAGAAGTATACACTTTCTTACCCCATCTCCCTAAAGCTCTGGACTCCCTTTCAGAGGGTAGAGGATTTCTAGCAGTGGCAGCTGCAACCCCTTTTGGGCCCTGGGAAATAGTTTCTGGATCAGCAGAGTGGGCCTTGTACAGGTGTAGATGCGAGTCCGGGACCCTGTAGTACCTATCAGGTTTGGCAGGTGCCGGAGGGAGAGAGTCAGGGGCTGTACTAGCATCAGAGTACACATCATCAATGACATTCAAAACAGGAGGTATAGCTAAAGGCCTATGCTGAGGTAAATGTAAAAAGGTCCTTAAATCTCTTTCTAGAATCAGAGAATTCCTGACCCTGCCATTGAAAATGTTCTCAGAGTGTAATGTCTCTCCAAAGAAAAACTCTTCAGGAGGGGAGGCCGAGGGAATAGATTCTTCAGCATCAGAATCCTCGTAGGCCGAATAAGCCTCCTCCTGGTGGTCTGACAGTAGAGCCATCAGTGGACTAATCCGAGGAGTGGGGGTCAGAGGGCTCAACCCTGGGCCTTTTGTCTGGAGGTGGTTGAGAGCCCCAGTCCGGATGAGGTTGAGAACCTCTAAGGAGATAAGATCCTCTGCTAAGCTAAGAATCTGTGAGCCAGTAGGTCTCTGAGAGGTAACCTTGGGAGGCAAAGCTTTAGTAAGTTTAGCAGCTTTAGCCCTAGAGAAAGCCTTAATGGACGTCTGGCTGCACCACATGCAGGAGTAGACTTGTCTAAAGGAATGGTGTCGGAAGGTTCCTGGACACCAGTTTAAGAAGGCAATTCAATAACAGACTCTGCCGGGGCCTCCGGGGCTGAGGTAGTCGGTTGTGCGGAAGGACTGTTTCAGCCGAGACAGAGACACGCGCGGTAGGCCTGATCGTGGTTTCAGCCGAAACCGCGGCCCGCGTTGTGTCGGTCCTTGTCCTTCCGTTTAACGGAATGCGAAGTCGGAGTCTCCGACGGCATCTTGTAAGCAAAACTCGCTCCAAAGAATTCCTCTGCGAACTCCGACCGACGTCTTAGAGTTCGTCGGTTGAAGGAAGCACAGGCTGAACAGGCAGACACGTCATGGTCTGGGCCTAGGCAGGGGAGGCAGTAAGAGTGGAAATCCTTATGAGGTATTTGTTTCCCACAAGTTAAACAATTATTAACTTTATCTGACATCGGCTGAGGCAAGAAAGAGTCCCCAACGGGGTACTTAGCTTTTTCGAAGTCTTCGGTAGCTGAATCACAGGAGCTGGCCGACCGGCACTTGCGAACTGCTTCTGCTTCGGGCACCACGCGGCAAGAAAGACAGAGGAAAATGGCGTCGGCTGATACTTTTATACCCCAGACGCTCTGACGTCGGGGAAAGTGCGACATCAGCCGAGGCCAGACCCAGACTATGGAATCCGGCCGACCGAAGGGCTGCCTGAGGCAGGACAACCCACATGTGATTACTGCAGATGCATCCTTGAAGGACATCCGAGTAAATGTCAGGAAATCCTAGGACGACAGCTGAACTTTATTGGGGTTATCAGTCTCTAACTGATGGCAGGTGTGTACCCATGAAGACTGAATGCTGTAATTAAATCAAAAGGTGCTTCAACAAAGTCTTAGTTTAAGGGTGCGCACACTATGCAACCAGCTTATTGTACGCTTATTCGCTTATTTATATTTTTTTCTCCTAACAGATTTGTTTTTCAACTGAACTGTATAGGTTACAGGTCACATTAAAGGTGGGAAAAGTTTTGAAATCATTTATTGTGGTCTTTTTTACATCACAAAAACCTGGGATTTTAACAGGACTGGCTCTGTCCATTGGAAGTTACAGTGCAAAATTCCAGAGCTCCAGTGGAGGGAAGAAGTCAAAGAATTTCAATGATCTGTAATACTGAACTTATGCCACAACCTTCTACTCCTTTACACAGAGCACAGGTCTGACACCAGCTGAGAGGAAGAAATGCTCAATGGACCAAAGAAAGTTTAGAAAGTCAGATATATAGGCTTCCAGCAAAGTCCTGAAGCATAAAATACTACTGCAATGGTAAATTCTACTGAGAACATTGAATATTTTAAAGTTTACCAAAGAGATAAAAGCAGGTATTGTACTCTGAGGACTAATCAAAAACAGCAGTCTAGAAATCACTGGTTTCTCAAGGACATGAGCTGCACTGGCTGTTTACATATGAAATTCCCATACAATTACCATCTTTGTGAGACCAACCTCTACGCTGGCAGGGATGAAAACCTGGCTGAATCAATAGCTCAGCTGAGTAGTAGACTAGTGTCCAGATTTAACAAAAATGGCTTTTCTTGAATAAAAGAAATATCAACTAATTTAGCCTCAAGCTGGAAGCTAGGTAACAAAGGACAGCAAAAACTTACCCAGGCAAGAATTCTATTATACTTTATTATAGAGGATTAACAATGCCCTGCAGTGTGTGCATATGGAACCTGCTTTCTAAACCTCAACCTCTCACTCATCTCTACAGTCATCACAAAAAGTTTGCAAGAAAGCAGTGCCAGCTTACAACAGTGACTTTGCTAACCCATTCTGGTAGGACCGACTACAAAGATGCAACAGCCTTAAAAAATATTGACAAAAGGATGCACTACTCTAACCTTTCATTTTGAGGACCGCATGCTCTGGAAGATCTTTTCCTTCAGTCTCCGCTTTCTTCTGTGTTCTCTGTTTATACTCCTCATCAGATGGGCAAACCACAACTGCTTTGCGCTGGTAACCTGCAAAGAGGCACATCTTTCTCCTCTGGGCAGCTGTAGAAACGTTTGTCTAAAAAAAACCCAACAACTGGAGTTTAGGCAACAGCTCAGTTTTGAAACTGCACTCAACTACAGAAGCCATTTCTTCTCTAGGTAAAAATGGGATAAGAAAAAAAGTGCATTTGTTCTTCCTTATTTGAGGCAATACACAGGATACCAGTTAGCTTTTCAAATGCAAATGTGTTAGGCAGGAGGCATCCAGTTTTCAGGCAGAATAAATTATATATACACACACACACACACACACACACACACACACACACACACACACACACACACAAGTACAGTTTTGTACCTACCATAAATGTAGATGTTAGAGTGGTTATGCTGCTGCAGTCATCACAGTCGGCCTGAATTCCAAAGCCTTGGTCCGGCGTCGGTTGTCATCGCTTCTTCCCCGACGTCAGTGCAGCAGGGGTATAAAAGAGGCAGCCGACGCCATTTTCTTCAGTTTTTCTTGCCCCAGATGTCAGGTGCCCCATACTAAGAAGGCAAAATAAGAAGTTTGCAAAACATACCTTAGTGCAACACAATGGTACTAGTTGTAGGCAAATACACCATAGACATGCATCCCAAGGTTGAAGCACATGGAGGTATAAGAAAGGCCTTGTTAGGTAGAGGGGATGGAGGGAGGGAGGGTAACCTGGACTGCAGCAGCATAACCACTCGAACATCTACATTTATGGTAGGTACAAAAGTGTACTATCTTCATCGTGCTATGCTGCTGCAGTCATCACACTTGGGTAGAGTCCCAAAGCTATGGTTGGGTGGTAGGAGCTAAACTGGGTTAGGCGAGTATGCCCTGTAGAACTGCAGTGGCAAACCCAGCTCCGGTTTTTGAATAAAGAGGAAGGTGGTAATGCTTGAAGGTGTGCATTGAACTCCAGGTAGCTGCCTCCAGAAAGTCCTTTGTTGGGACGCCACGGAGGAAGGCTGCTGAGGTTGCTGTAGCCCTGGTGGAGTGAGACCTAATACTAGCAGGCACTGCTTTCCCGTGGTGTGAGTAGCAAAAGCGGATGCAATGTGCTATCCATTTGGAGATGGTCAGTTTTGAAATAGCCTTTCCTTCTGAGCCTGGTGCATACGATACCAGGAGTTGGTCAGATTTTCTGAAGGCCTTTGTCTTGTCCAAATAGTAACGTAGCTGTCTGTGAATGTCCAGAGTGAAGGAGTCTTTCTCCTTTATTCTGTGTGTTTGGAAAAAAGGTGGGTCTGATTGAGAGCCACACTGGATACTACCTTTGGCATGAAGGAAGGGTTGGTGCGTAAAGATACACTGCCCTGATGGAAAATGATGAAAGGTTCCACTGCCATAAGTGCCTGCAGTTAGAGACTCTGCGTGCTGAGGTGATAGCTAGCAGCAGGGCTGTCTTCCATAAGTATTGAAGCTCTGCTGAAAAGGCTGGTTCGAAAGGAGGAAGTGTTCATTTTTCCAGAACAAAATTAAGGTCCCAAGTTGGAGTTGGTGGTTTTCTGGGGGGTCTTATTTTTTTGCTCCTCTGAGAAACTGCCTTAGCAAAGGATGGGAGAAAATGGGAGGAACCGTATCATACTTGAGCTGAAATAGCTGAAGTACGGATTTTTATTTATGAGAAAGAAAGGCCATTGTGCAGCATCTCAGTTAGATATTGAAGTATGTGCGGGATATTTGGGATGTCAGGATTTAGGCTTCAGGCCTGGCTCCATACACAAAATCTTTTCCATTTGTCTGAGTAAGTTTTTCTGGTGCTGGGCCTCCTGGCCTCCAAGATGACCTTCTGGACGTCCTTTGAGAGAAGTGTTGTTGGATAATTTAAGGTATTTTCCATGCAGCTAGATTTAAGGTCCTTAGCTGACTGAAGGATCTGAGAGTTTTGTTGGGTTAACAACAGAGGGAATTAAGATCCATGGAGGACTGAGTCAAGTTTCATAGTAGTGGGTACCAGTGCTGATGTGGCCAGTCCGGAGCAATTAGGATCATCTGTGGTCTCTCTGATCTGGCTTTCGGTAATACCTGGGTCAGTAGAGGCAGAGGTGGGAGGGCGTAGACTGAGAATGCTGTCCAACTGAATGATAGGGCATCCACTTTCCAGGCCTGGGGATAAGTCCTTGTGCAAAATGTTTGTAGCTGGCAATTGTTGGTTGAGGCAAACAGATCTATGTCTGGTGGTCCCCACCTTTGAGTTATCATTGAGAATACTTGTGGGTGTAGTCTCATATGCTGCCCGGTTAAAGAAACTCCAGCTCTACTCAGTGGCATACCGCCTGCTCAGAGGCGATCTGTGCCTGACTTATAAAGCCATGTCCAACCTGGAATTAATGGACATGCTGCACCTCAAAATCCAAATCCCATAGAGCTACGCGCTAGAGAGACTTGAACCTCAGCACTGAAATAAATAGGACATGCTGGAGGGACAGATTCATAACCCCAAGGCTCCCTTCACTGTGGAAAAAAAATCTCAGTCCAGGTTAGGCAGAGTCCCTCATCGACTCTCTTCAAGAGGAATCTTGAGGAGTGGATGGGAGATTGTACGTTTACCCCGGGTATCCCTTCTGTGTCACTGTTAGACAGCACAGTATACTAACCTCGAAAAAGGGCATAGCAAAATTAATTTAAAATGAGTGGCAAAAGCCAAACACACACTGGCTAGGCTTATAAATGCCCTAGGGCAGATAGCCTAGTATGAACCTATTAAGGTTTGTGGTCTGCACTCTTGGAGGAGAGGCTTGATCCTGCCCTTCTGAGCTGGGAATTTCTGGTTAAAGGCTTACTGTGCCTGCTTACCTGAACTGTTCTCTTTCTGAAGTATGTGCCTTGTTTGTTGTAGCCCAGAAGTTATAGGCCTAATTTCTCTCTTTCATTTCCCTGCTAATAAAAACCACATTTGTGCTTGTATTCAGCTCAGAGTGCCTGCCAGGTATCCTGCAGAGTTCTACAGCAGCAAAGAGAAGAGAATTTGGAGTGATTAAGTATTTATCCGCATTTTCTTGCTAACTAATTCTGCCAAAAATGCCAATTATTTAGCGATTCTGTGATTTAAACAGCTTGTCTCTACTACATATTGTACTTGTTTGCTGCCTGCACTTGAACCAATTCATTTTTGTGTTTAAAATAATCTGTTTAACTGTTGTAGGCTAGACACTAAACTGTGATAGCCATTATTTCTGTGCATTAAAGTGTTTTTTAAAGTGCAGTACTGAAGCAGGTCAAAAGGTGGGAGATGCCCCAGTCTTTGTGCAGAAAAAAGGTAAAAGCCTTAAATTTATTTCAGTCAGTTAAGCAGTAAAATGTTAAAATGCAGCAATCCAGGAATAGTATAGTTGTGTACACTTACCATAAATGTAGATGTTAAAGTGCATTCACTGTTGCAGTCATTACATCTGGGTAATCCTGCTGGCAGGTTGCCCTCAGTCGGCCTGAATTCCAAAGTCTTGGGACCTGCGTCAGCTGTGGTCGCCCCTTCCTGGACGTCAGGTCGTTTAGAGGTATAAAAGCAGTAGCAGACACCATTTTCTTTAGTTTTTCTTGCCCCAGAGGTCAGGTGCCCCCTAAAAGGGTAGTCAAAATTTATATGTATATATATAAAACTACATGTAGCAATATAAACTTTTTCATCCACAAGCAAATACACCACATAGGTTCCATCAGAAGGAAGGGGGGGGGGGTGGCGGGAGGGTAACCTGGACTGCAACAGTGAATACACACGAACATCTACATTTATGGCAAGTGTACACAACTGTACTATGTTAGTGTTTCACTGTTGCAGTCATTGCATTTGGGTAGATTCCCAAAGCTATGGTTGGGAGGCTGGAGCTAAACAGCATTATGAGCGGCTATGAGACAGTGCAGAACTGCAGTGGCAAAGCCTGCTCTGGATTTAGAATAGAGTGGCAGATAGTGTTTTGTAAAGGTGTGCACTGAACTCCAAGTAGTTGCCTCTAAAATGTCCTTGGTTGGTACTCCCCTGAGAAAGGCTGCTGAAGTGGCTGCAGCTCCTGTGGAATGTGGTCTAATGCCCTTAGGCAGTGGCTTGCCATGGTATAAGTAGCCGCACCGAATGCAGTGGCCTATCCACTTTGAAATAGTCTGCTTTGAGATGGTCTTTCCTTGTGATCCTGCAGCATATGCCCCTAGTAACTGCTCTTTCTGAAACCTTTGGTTCTGCCCAAGCAGAATCCAAGCTGTCTGTGTACGTCCAAAGAATGCAGAATTCTTTCCCCCTTGTTCTGTGGAGTTGGATAAAAAGTTGGTAGATGAATGGTTTGGTTAAGAGCCACACTGGACACCACTTTAGGCATAAATGTTGGGTTTCTCCTTAGACTCTGTCCGGATAAAAAATGATAAAAGGGTTCCACAGCCATGAGAGCCTGTAGCTCTGAGACCGGTCTTGCAGAATTTATTGCTAGGAGCAGAGCTGTTTTCCACGATAAACTTTATATCAGTAGTAGCAGCTGGCTCAAAATGAGGCAGAAGTTTTTCCAAGACATAGTTGAGGCCCCATGCAGGCACTGGTGATCTCCTTGGAGGCCTTAAATTTTTGGCTCCTTTGAGGTACTGTTTTAGTAAGGGATGAGAAATGACTGGTGGCTCTGCATTCTAATGAGCCAAAATGGCAAAGGCATGAATTTTAATAGATGAGAAAGTCAAGTATTGTAAAATCTGAGGAATAGTTGGCACAGCTATATCTGTTCATTGCGCCTGGTTCCAAGCACAGAATCTCTTCCATTTTTCAGCATAAGATTTTCTAGTACTAGGCCTTCTGGCGTCCAAAATGACAGCCATCACAGCTTTGCTGAGAGGTGTGTTTTGTATGACATTATCCTCCATGCTGCCAGGTTTAAAGTCCTGAGTTGGCTGTGCAGGATCTTTGCTGGGACAGTAGATGCGGTACTTGAGGTAAGGTCCAAGTTGGGCATTGAGACAAGCTCCTTAATGTTGGGTACCAGTGCTGGCAGGGGCAGTCTGGTGCAATCAGTATCATCTTTGGCTTTTCCTGTCTGACCTTTAGGTGCACCTTGGGGAGGAGAGGCAGAGGGGGAAAGGCATATACTGATAAATTTTTCCAGCTGAAGGATAGGGTGTCCACCTTCCATGCTTGTTCATAGGTTCATACTAGGCTATCTGCCCTAGGGCATTTATAAGCCTAGCCAGAGTGTGTGTGGCTTTCACCACCCCTTAGGATGAGAATACTATACCCATTAATTTGCTGTGCCTCTGTCCAGCAGTGATACAGAGATGATTCCCGGGGTAAACCTACGATCTCCCATCCACTCGTCAAGATTTCTCTTGAACAGAGTCAGTGAGGGGCTCTGCCTCACATGGACTGGGATTCTGTTCCATAGTGTAGGGAGTCTCTGGGTGATGAATCTGTCCCTCCAGCACATCCTATTTATATCCGTGTTGAGGTTTAAGTCTCTTGCTCTTGTGGCTCTGGTGGCTTTGGATTTTTTGAGGTGGAGCATGTCCATTAATTCCGGGTTAGACGTGGCCTTGTATGTCAGGCACAGATCACCTCTGAGCAGACGGTATGCGACTGAATAGAGCTGGAGTTTCTTCAGTCGGGCATCATTATGACATATGTTTGAGCCCTTTATCCTTTTGGTGTGGAACTTTTGGGGTCTTTCCAACTGCTGCAGGTGTCGGGTAAGGTACATGGGCGTTGTACTCAATCATTGGTCTGATAAGTGAAGAGTACAGGGGTACAATGACCTCTCCTGATCTGGATGTGAATCCCTTCATGATCAGGTGGGCAATGTAGAAGGTCTTCCTAACCACTTTGGCAATGTGAGTGTCAAAAGAGAGGTTACTGTCAACTTGGGTCCCCAGGTCCCTGATAACTTCTTCCGTGTTTAATGGATTACCACCTATGTGGTAATTAGGGGTTACCTTGTTTTTCCCAAAGGGTATGACTATACATTTTTTGGCATTTAGCTTAAGGCCATGGCTCTGGCACCAGTTATCCATTTCTATGAGACCTTTCTGGAGGATGTCGGTGTCTGATGGCGTGTGAACTATGGTGCCCAGTTTGCAGTCATCTGCAAATTTTGTCAACCACAATCCCCCTAGGTTTGCCTGCACTTCAGAAAAATAAATGCCGAACAAGAGGGGGCCCAGGACTGAGCCCTGTGGGACACCGCTCGTGACCAGCTTAGAGTCTGACATGGCACCAGCAACTCTAACCCTGTGTGTTCTGTCCTTGAGCCAGTTTGCAACCCATCTTGTGACATATGGGTTTACATCTAAGCTGGTGAGCTTTTCTATGATGCCCGAGTTGGGTATTGTGTCGAACGCTTTTGCTAGGTCAAGGTAGGCTGTGTGAACTGCCTTACCCTCATCAATGGCCTTAGTGACTGTTTCGAAAAAAGTCGACCAAGTTCAAGAGGCAGGATCTGCCCTTGACAAAGCCAAATTGGGTAGGATCCAGTGTCTGTAGGTCCCCAATGTCTTTATTTATGAGTTCCATTATGATCCTCTCCATAGCTTTGCAGACAAGGCTCGTCAAGCTTATGGGCGGTAATTTCAGGGTCCGTAGAAGCACCGCCTTTGTGGAGTGGGACCACAGTTGCCGTCGCCATTCTTTGGAGTGCGTATCCTGTAGTAAGGCTAAGATTAAACAGCAGCCTTATGTGTGGGTTTAGTTCCTCATTGAGTTCATGTAGCACACATCCGGGGACACCGTCCGGTCCCATTGATGCTGTTTTTTTTGCTTTAGAGAGAACAGCTCTCACCTGGGCATCTGAGATGTTTGGGAGGCTAGACTCTGGTGGGATAGATATTTCTCCTTTTGGGGGAGGGAGGGGTTTTGGACTGAACCTGTCTGCCAGTATGTTGGCAATGTCTGTGGGTTCAGTGATTTTTTTTATCATTTTGGACTAATTCTGAGCATATCTGGGAGTTTCCACTCAGGTTTCTAACATAGCTAAAGAAGGCTTTATGATTGTCTTTTGTGTCATTAGCGATTTTTCTCTCAAAGTTGGCCTTGGATGATTTTATGAGTGATCGTAGTTTTTTGCTAGTATTGATCAGAGATGCCTTCCCATTTAAGGATTTTGCTCTCATGTAGTAGCTTTCTCCTCTTGTTGTAGAGTTTGTTTATGGCTGGAGTCCATCAGACCGGGCGCCTGCCTTTGGTGGAAAGGGTCTTGATTTTATTACTGATTGCTTGATCCATACATTCCTGGAGGTGCTCGTAGAAGGCATTTGTAAGGGTTTCAGCAGCGTGGGTTGTGGTTTCCACTGGCTCGGGGGGCCTTGAAGGATACCACTCCAGTCTTAAGTGTGAAGTTTGCTTTTGAGAAGTTCTTCACTGTGGTATTTTTTGCTGAGGTATGGGGCGGGATGTGGATCTCCAGTGAGATTAATTTATGGTCTGATTTCACCAATGAGGGATATACTTCCGGTGTGGAGCATTTTGTCCCCATGTTTGTGATGATCAGGTCTAGTATATTTTCTCCTCTTGTGTGAATGGTGACTAGTTGTTCCATAGCATTTGAGTTTATGAACTCAAGGAACCTTTGGGCTAGGGTGTTGGGGCTTGAGTAATGTTCCCAGTCTATGTTTGGGTAGTTGAAGTCACCCAATATGATGGTGTTTGGAGAGACATTTATACTCTCCAGTGTCTTCAGGAAGGCTGTGTGGGTTTCCTGAGTTTGAGAAGGTGGTCTGTAGCATGTTACCAACTGTAGGGCAGTTTTACCTATGGTTAATTGCACCTGGATGGTCTCCGATGCTTCGTGCGTTGCCACTAACCTGGAGGTGTGGGTATCCTTTATGAATATGGATACTCCCCTCCTTTTGTGGTTCGGTCCGGATTTTGGGGCGGAACGCATGATATGAGGTATAACCTGATAGTGCTGGGGTGCTCTCAGGAGCCTTGAACCAGGTTTCAGTCACAGCACAAACATCGATGTCCTCCATACTGAGGAGGGCTTTGAGGGCGTGCATCTTGAGGTTTAGACTTCTGGCATTGAGCAGTATTACCCTTAGTTTTCTCCATTTTGTTTTCTAGGTAGGTTTATCATTTGAGCCGTGCCTAAAAAGGCACTATGGGGTGGCAGAGCCTTTGCCAATATCCGGAGCCCAGGGTGACAGGTGCAAGCCGTCCCTTGCGAAGCAGCGTGGCTTGTCAAGCATGTCATCCCAGGCAGACAGACATTGGATCCCCTTAGAATGACACCAGTAATTAAGCCAATTATTAAAGCTGATCATTTTGTCTCTGTATTGTGGCATCATTCTTGGTGAGGGTAGGATACTGCTCAGGGTCAGGGTCATACCGGCCTGGGCTACATAATCTGAGAGCTCCTCTATGTCTCTTTTCATGTAGTCCAGGGAGGTACGTCTCAGGTCGTTCACACCGGCATGGACAATGACAGAGTCATACTTGTACTTGCTGTGTCCGTGATAAATCCTTGTGCAGAATCTCCTTAGTTGGTAGTTGTGAGGAGAGGCAAATAGATCTATGTCCGGGCATCCCCATTTCCTTATGCTGAAGACTTGTGGATCCAGCTGCCACTCGCGAGGATCCATGAGGTTTCTGCTTAGTCTGCCAGAGTATTTACTTCCTGGAAGGAATTGTGCCTGCAGATGTACTTGCTAAGTCAATGCTGTGTCCCACAAAGTCATGGCTAGTCTGCAAAGGGGGTAAGAATGTGTGCCCCCTGCTTGTTTATATACCACATGACCGTGGTGTTGTCTGCCTTTCTCAGTAGTTGTCCTGATGAAGTAGGTCCTTGAAGGCTGTCAGGGCATTTTGAACAGCTAGCATCTCTTTTTGATTGATATGTAGATGCATTTGGTTTGAGGTCCATGTTCCCTGAATGCATCTTCCAGCCATGTGGGCCCCCCCAGGCATAATCTGATGCATCCGTGTCTGCCTGGCTGGGGGTAATGTGAATGGCTGTCCCTTGTTTTGGTGACAAGCCTTTGCCCACCATCAAAACTCCTGTTGCAAGCAGGGAATGAGAGTAATTATAGTTTCCAGGCTGTGGCAATGTTGAGTCCAAACACTTTTTAGGTACCATTGAAGTTTCCTCATATGTAGTCTTGCATATGGAATTAGTAGGATGCCATGAAGCCCAAAGCCTGCAGAATTTTTCTTGCAGATAACTGGGCCTTTGTTGCTAACATTTCGAAATAGGCAAGTCAGTTGCCTTTGTCTGGTGGGAGATGAGCCATCTGGGCAGTTGTATTTAAGCTTGCACCCAGGAATATTATCTCTTGAGAGGGTACTAGTTTTGATTTCTTTTCATTGACTGTGTACCCTAGGCATGTTAGAAGGGTTTTCACAAATGCCAGATGCTGTAGAAGGATGTCCTTGTTCTCTGCTTGAATGAGACAAGTAGTCAAAGTAAGGATATATTTGTATTCCTCAGTCTGCAGAATGCAATTACTGGTGTCAGGCACTTTGTAAAGACCCTGGGCGCAGTAGATAAGCCAAAGGGAAGTGCAGAGAATTGGTAATGCATTGAGCCATCCTTGAATCTGAGGCATCTTCTGCATATTTGTCTGATTGGGACATGCAGGTATGCCTCTTAGGTTTAAAGTTACAAGCCAAGCGTTCTTGCCCAGCATTTTGAATTTTGGTATATCCAGGAATGTGTTCAGAATTGAAAAGTCCAGTATTGGCCTCCAGGCTTTGTCCTTTCTGGGTACCAAGAACAGTGGAGTAAAATCCTTGTCCCTGCTCTTGCACTTGTTGAATGGCCCTCATGTCCATGAGGGAGGAGACGTTTTTGTGCCTCTGCCCACTGATTTTTTTGGCAGATCTGGCCAGCAGTTTGCCTTTGGCAGGGTATGGAAATGAAGCCCTGTGACACGATATTTAGAACCCACTTGTCCTGGGTTATAACGTGCCAATTTTGAGAAAAAAGTGCTAATTTTCCCCCTAAGGGTACTGCCAGGAAATTAAGTGCTTGGTGCAGGCAGGAGGAAGTCATTGGGACTGTTTCCTGTAAGGGTGGGATTGGTCTTCTCCACTTCTGGAGGTAGAAGCACCCCAATTGCTTTGACCTGTATGAACCTTGCGCCTGAGATCTGCCTCTAGGGCGTCTGGGTCTGCCCCTTTGAGGTCTGTCTGACACAGAAAAGGACCAATTCTTTGTTGGCCAGTGTCTCCTAAACCTAGGCGGCTGTACTTGTAAGAAATCTTTGACAGTTTGCATAGATTTAGCCTTGTCCTCCATTTCCTTTAACACCTCTTCTGCCTTAACACAAAACAAAGTAGTATGCTGTAAAGTTGCATCTAATAATTTAACTAACATGATCAGGCAGATTTTGTTTTTAACAAAGCATGCCTTCTAATTACAGCATCTGTAACTGTGGCCTTGCAGGAGGCCCCTTGAGTCAAATCCACATTGCAAAGCATGCTTTCCAACTTGTTCAGCTGCATGCAATATATCCTGCATTTCCTTGTTTTCTGCACATTGAGTTTAACATTTTCTGTTTAAGCAATGCCAAGACATGTTGCTGATATTTCAGCATATGAAACAGTTTAAGGCCCTTATAGCAAAGGTAGCAGATGTGTAAACCTTTTTTACCCATCTATCCAGAGCCCTAGAATCCTTGTCAGAAGGGGTAGGTTTTTTTGCAGTGGAAGCCTTAACTCCCTTGGGACCCTGAGAGAGAGTTTCTGGGTCTGCAGCAGGGTTTTTAAAAAGGAATTTAAGTGAGTCTGGAACCCTGTAATATCTGTCAGGCTTAACAGGAGCTGGAAGCAAGGAGACAGGGGTAAGGCTAGACTCCGAAAACACATCTACAATGTCTAACACAAAAGGGATGGCTAGTGGCTTGTGCCAAGGTAGTAACAGGAAATCCCCGAGCCTCTTTTTAGATTCTGAAAAATCTTGGCTCTCCCAGTGGGAATGCTCCCTCATGGTATGCAAGGTTTCCCCCAAAGGAATAGTCCTCAGGAGGAGAAGCTGGAGGAATCGAGTCCAACATCAGAATCCTCATAGGGGGAAAAGAATATTCCTGATCAGAAAGAAATGGAAACCTGATCTGAAGATTCATAGTCTCTTGCCTAGGCCGGTTATCAGGAGGGGGATGGGAACCCCTGATCAAGGTAATCCAGTCTTTGGCCATTTTGAGCATCTGTTTTTTGGGCATGTAGGCCTGTCCACGTGGCTCGATTTTGCTTTTGTCTTTGAAGGTGCTTTTAGTCTTTGCCTTTGAAGTCGGTTTAATATATAGATGTTAGGGTCTGATACACCCTCAGAAGCCGGTGCCTGCTCAGCGGCTCCGGACCCATCTCAAGGATTAACGTCAGAGGCTCCAATACCTGGAGTTTCCAGCGGCATGGCCAACTCCACGTGGAAGTCGGTAGCAGCCTGCGACTCTAAAGTAGCGGTCAGGGGCTGCAAAAGCGCCTGAGAACAGGTGACCGACTTAAGAGAAGCTTCTTTATTAGTTTTGGGCCTCTGCTGTCTTTCCTTTTTCTTTGTGTTTTTTTGTGAACTCCGGTAGTCGGATGGCTTTCAGACTACATTTCTGGATAATTAAACCTGCGTCCAAAGTAGTTTAAAGCAAAATCATACAGACGCTTAGTGCATTGGTTAAAGCTAGCACAAAAGATAACCCAGAAAGTTATGATCAGGGCCTAGGCAAGGAATACAGTAAGAATGAAAGTCCTTATGAAGTATTTGCTTCCCACAAGAAATACAATTAACTTTCTGACCAGTTCTGGAGCAAGAAAAAAACAGTTTCCCCAATGGGGTACTTAGCTTTATAGAATACGTCGGATCTGAAATTCGAACTCGAAAATCTCAGGAGTCTGCCGACCGGCACTTGTGAACTGCTTCTGCTTCGGGCACTGCGCGGCAAGAAAGTCTAAAGAAAATGGCGTCAGCTGCTTTTATACCTCTGACGACCTAACGTCAGGGAAGGGGTGACGACAGCCGACACAGGACCCAAGACTTTGGAATCCAGGCCGACTGAGGGCAACCTGCCAGCAGGATTACCCAAATGTAATGACTGCAACAGTGAAACACGAAGAACATGTACAAATGTTCGCATGTGATTTGCTGTTGACTGAAGTGGGTAATGCATGGGTGCATATAAAAGGCAGATAAACTTGCAAATCAAGATTTGTAGGGTATTTGTATGTTATGTACTGCATTTTATGCAGGGTGAACAACAAGAGAATTAAATAAAAGAATGTATGCTGTAAGTGTGCAACATGATAAAATGCTTTAAGCAAGCATTATAAGGACAAGTGCAATGTAAATTTTAAGTTTTGTGTTTTGGATGAAGTTTTGGAAGCAGATAAATTTGATGCAGAAGAATTGAGTTGGAAGGAGTATGAATGGCAAGTAAAATTGAACGCTTGCCATCCACCTGGTTTGAATGACAGAAAGGAGTTCAGTGCTTTCCTTAAAAGGAAAAAATTAATGTCATGTGACATCATAGATAGTGTGTACTTAAGGATTGTAATTTTTGTAACATTATACAGTTTGAAGTCCTTAGTGGATGAAAACGCTTACTGTTTGTGTGTTGAATTAAAAGTTGTCATCTTTTTGTAGCTCTGGTTCAGTTTAATTCATTTACACAAATACATGAAAACAAACTGAAGCTAAATAAAAATCTGCAAAAGCAAGAGAGACCTCCAAAAGCAGACACCCAAGCAACCTCCACACCCCATCACAAACCATGAAACACATACTTCACAATCAGTGTGCCATGCAATCACAGCCCTTAAGGCAAAATAACATACCCAACACACTAGTAATAGGCAACTCTATAGTCAGGCACACTGATGTCCCACTAACTAGGCGGGACAAGGAGAAGGTTACAGTTAAGCTGCCTGTCAGGCGCCAGGATCCGCCACATAAGTACTCCGGTCGCTGCAGAACAAGTACAAATACGACCGTCATTGTCCATGTTGGTGTGAATGATCTGAGACGTACCTCCCTGGACTACATGGAAACATGCAAGAGCTCTGATCACGTAGCCCAAGCCGGTATGACCCTGATTAGCATCCTGCCCTCACCAAGAATGATGCCACAGTATAAAGAAAAAAAGTTATCAATTTCAACAATTAGCTAAGTTTATGGTGTCAAAGGGGATCCATTATCTGTCCGCCTGGTATGACATGCTCGACAAGCCACATTGCTTCGCAAGAGATGGTTTGCACTAGTCACCCTTAGGCTTTTGAATACTGGCAAAGGCTTTTGCCACCCCCATAGTGCCTTTTTTTAAGCAAGGCTCAAGAGACAAACCCACCACTGTAAATAGCACAAGTAACCAAAACTAACTGTAATGCTACTCAATGCCAGAAGTCTAAACCTCAAAATGCATGCACTCGAGGCACTCCTCAGTATGGAGAAAATAAACATCTGTGCAGTAACAGAAACCTGGTTTAAGGCTCCAGAGAGCACCCCAGCACTACCAAGCTCTCTCATACCATACTTTTCGGCCACAGAACCCAGACCAAAACACAAAAGGCGGGGGTGTATCCATATTCATCAAGGATACCCACACCTCCAGGTTAGTGGCGCAGCACAATGCCTCAGAGATATGTGCAACTAACGGGCAAAACTGCAATTCAAATTGTAGCTTGCTACATATCACCCACCATGACCCAAAGCCCCCATTCCGTGTTTCTGGAGACACTGGAAAACATGAAGGTCCTACCAAATGCCCTAATATTGGGTTATTTCAATTACCCAAACATTAACTGGGAGAACTATTCAAGTACTAACTCCCTTGACCAATGCTTCCTAGAATTTATAACCCAACGTCTTGGATCAACTGGGCAACCCCCTCCACCAGAGGTGACAACATATGGGATCTGGTCATCACCAACATGGGCAACCGGTGTTCTACACCAGAGGTCAACCCCTCACTGGTTAGATCAGACCATAGACTAATCACTCTGGATATCCACATTCCACCCCCAATCAAGGAAACCATAGTGAAACTTTTCAAAAGCGAACTTCACGTTACTTAAGACTGAAGTGGAAAGGTTCACAGCCCCCATGCTAAAGGACAACGCTGTCCAAGCTGTTGAATCCCTTACAAAGGCACTGAGCACCTGCAAGAATACATGGATCATGCTATCCCAAGCAAAACAAAGACTCACTCCTCCAAGAAAAGGAAAACAGACTGGTGGATCCTTGCCATAAACAAGCTATACAATAGGAAGAAACTAGTACAGAAAAGAGTAAAATCCCAAGAAAGAAAGACATCCCTGATCAATATTGTCAAGAAACTGCGATCCCTCAAAATTATCCAAGGCTAGCTTTGAAAGAAAAAATTGCCAAGGACTCCAAAGATAACCACAAAGTGTTCTTCAGCTATGTCAAGAACCTAAGTGGAAACTCTCAGATCTGCTCAGAGTTGGTACAGAATGGCGCAAAATACACTGAACAGACCGATATTGCCAACATTCTGGCAGATAGGTTTAGAGCAAACTTCACCCCCCTCTCACCCCCTATAAGGGCCCATAACCATGCCAGAAGAATGTAGTGCCCAGAATCAGACAGATTAAAACGGCCCTATCCAAAGCCAAACCACAGCGTCAATGGGACCGGTGTCCCAGGCTGTGTCTTACACAAACTCCAAAATGAACTAACCCCTCACCTAAACACACTGTTCAAACTCAGCCTCTCTACAGGCTACGTACACAGAGGTGCACCGCAACAGTTATCCCGTTCCACAAAGGTACAGCCATAACGGAACCAGGGAATTACTGCCCTATAAGCCTGACTAGCCTGGTTTGCAAGGCTGTGGAGTGCATCATGGAACTCTAACAGACATTGGGAACCTCCAAACATTGGACCCAACCCAGTTCGGCTTTGTTAAGGGCAGATCATACCTACTAAACCTGGTAGACTTTGAGACAGTTACCAAGGCTTTAGATGAGGGAAAGGAGGTCCACACAGCCTACCTAGACCTCGCAAAGGCTTTCAACACTATTCTCCATTCTGGTATTATAGACAAGCTTACCAGCCTGAACATAAACCTCTAAGTCACGAGATGGGTTGCCAATTGGCTCGGATAGAACCCACATGGGGAGAGGTGCAGGCTCTAGGTCAGACTAAACCGGTTACAAGTGGCATTCCCAGGGCCCAGTCTTGTGACTCCTCCTGTTCGGTATATACTTCTCAGAGGTAGACAAGCACAGGAGGACTATGGCTGACCAAGTTTGCAGACGACTGCAAACTGGGGGCCATAAGTGACTCTCCAGCTGATACAGATATCCTCCAGAAGGAACTCACTGAGACGGACACCTGGTGTCAAGATCATGGCCTCAAGCTAAACGTCAAAAAGTGCAATGTCATTCCCTTTGGAAAAAACAGTACCTGCAAACTACCACATACGTGGTAGTCCCCTAAATACAGAAAATGAAATAAGGTATCTGTGGACACAAGTAGATAGTAATCTCTCCTTTTATAATCATATTGCCAAGGTGGTTAGAAACTCCTATGTGGCCCACCTAATCACAAAAGGGTTCGCATCTAGTACAAAAAGGTGGTTATTGTGCTCCTCTACTACTCATCAGACCCATCATAGAGTACAACGCCCCATTTGGGATGTACCTTACAAGACACCTGCAACAGCTGGAAAGACCACAGAAGTACCTCACCAAAAGATTACTGGCCTCAAACAGATGCCCTATGCAGCCCGTCTGTAGAAACTACAGCTGTACTCTGTTGCATATCAGCTACTCAGTGGTGATCTCTGCCTGACATACAAGGCCATGTCCAAATCAGAATTGGACATGCTCCACCTAAAAAAAAAAAATCCCCGAGGAGCCACACGCTCTAAGGATCTAAACCTCACCATAACGAGAAACAGGACTTGCTAGAGGGATAGATTCCTGTCCCGGAGACTCCCCATGCTTTGGACAGGATTCCAATCTATAGCCCCTCACTAACACTCTTCAAGAGAAACCTTAACGAGTGGATGGAAAACAGAAAATTTACCCCAGGAATCACTGCAGTGGCTCTGCTGGACAAAGGCACAGGGAACTAAAGTACAGTTTTGTACCTACCATAAATGTAGATGTCTGATAGGTATGCATCTGCAGTCATAACAAATGGGTTGTCCTGCCTCAGGCAGCCCTTCGGTCGGCCGGATTCCAAAGTCTGGGTCTGGCCTCGGCTGATGTCGCACTTCACCCGACGTCATAGCTGCTGGGGTATAAAGGCATCAGCCGGCACCATTTTCCTCTGTTTCTTGCCCCAGATGCCAGGTGCCCTCTAGGAAGGCTAAATTTGGATAAATGCAGATAATTCCAAACAGTAGAAAGCAAAATATATATATACATACAAACAAATACACCATAATAGATTCCCCCAGCTAGCTAAAAGAGGGGTAAGTACCCTAGGAATACCACAGAGGGGAAGGAGGGTGGGTAATCCTGACTGCAGATGCATACCTATCGGACATCTACATTTATGGTAGGTACAAAACTGTACTATGTCCTTCAAGGATGCATCTGCAGTCATAACAAATGGGTAGAATACCATAGCCAAACTGGGGGAGGAGGCACTAAGATAATGATGGTGTAGTTAAGATCCCTTGTAAAACAGCAGTTGCAAAACCTGCTCTGGATCTGGAGTATAAAGGAAGATTATAATGCTTGGCAAATGTATGCACGGAGCTCCAAGTAGCAGCTTCTAAAATGTCTTTGGTAGCCACTCCTCGTAGGAAAGCTGTAGTGGTGGCTGTAGCTCTTGTGGAGTGAGGCCCGATATTTTCAGGAGTTGCCTTTCCATGAAATGAGTAGCAGAATCGAATGCAATTTCCTATCCATTTTGAGATTGTCTGTTTTGAAATTGCTTTTCCTTGCACTCCTGTTGCATATGCTACCAGAAGCTGGTCAGTTTTTCTGTTGGCCTTGGTTCTGTCCAGATAGTAGCGCAGTTGTCTGTGTACATCCAAGGTGTGTAGTAGTTTTTCCCCCCTGTTCTGTGGGTTAGGGAAGAATGTAGGTAAATGTATGGCTTGGTTCAAGGATACCCTGGATACCACCTTTGGCATAAAAGTAGGATTGGTTCTCAGAGACACCCTATCCTGATGGAAGATTAGGAAAGGCTGCACTGCCATTAATGCCTGCAACTCAGATACCCTTCTTGCTGAAGTGATTGCTAGCAGGAAGGCAGTTTTCCAAGATAAGAACTGTAAGTCTGCTGTTGCTGCTGGTTCAAAAGGGGAAAGTGTTAATTTTTCTAGCACAAAATTGAGATCCCATGCTGGCAAAGGTGGTTTCCTTGGAGGCTTTACATTTTTGATCCCTCTCAAAAATTGTCTGAGGAGAGGATGAGAGAAGACAGGAGGATCCATGTTGTACTCTGCTGAAATTGCTGATGCATAAATCTTAATGGAAGAATAGGACAGGCCATTGTGGTACAATTCTGCCAAGTATTCCAGGATGTGTGTTAGGTTTGCTAGTGTGACATTTTCTCCCTTTTCTGCACTCCAAATGAGGAATCTTTTCCATTTGGCTGAAAATGTTTTCCTTGTGGAGGGTCTGCGAGCCTCCAGGATAATGTCCTTAACCCTCCGAGATAAATCAAGTTGGTTTTGTTTTATGCAATTTTCCAAGCAGTTAGCTGCAGTGTTTTAAAGTTTGGATGCAGGGTCTTGTAGTTGTTCTGCGTTAGAAGTAAAGGACATAGAGGTAGATGCCATGAATGCATCAGAGACATGTTTCTCAGTAGTGGGTACCAATGTTGCCTTGGCCAGTCTGGAGCTATCAGAATTACCTTTGGCTGTTCTTCTCTGATCTTCAGTAGAACTTTGTACATCAAAGGAAGAGGTGGAAAGGCATATACTCTGTCAGGTCCTTCCAGCTGAAAGAAAGGGAGTCCACCCTCCAGGCAAGTGGGTGGTGTACCCTTGAGCAGAATTTCTTCAGTTGGTGGTTGTGTGGGGAGGCAAACAGGTCTATCTCTGGCATTCCCCATTTCTTTGTTATGGTTTTGAAAATATCTGGATGCAGCATCCATTCGTGAGCATCCGTGGTAGTCCTGCTTAAGCTGTCTGCTAGTGAATTCTCTTTTCCTGGTACAAATTTGGCCTGCAGTTGGATGTTGAGATTCAGGGCCAAGTTCCACAGGTCCATTGTCGTCCGGCATAGAGGGTATGAATGTGTGCCTCCCTGTTTGTTGATGTACCACATGACTGTGGTATTGTCCGTCCTTATCAGCAGGTGTCCTTGCTGGATGAATGGTCTGAATGCCTCGATTGCATGTTTCACTGCCAGCATCTCCTTTAGGTTTATGTGTAGATTCAGCTGGTCTTGTGACCATAGGCCTTGGATACACTTGTCTTCCATGTGTGCCCCCCAGCCTAGGTCTGAGGCGTCCGTGGCGATGGTCTGCCTTGGATGTGGTTTGTGGAAAGGCAATCCTCTGTTTATCTGACAGGCCTGAGCCCACCACAGGAATTTTTTTTCAGACATGGAATGATTGGTATCTGGGCTTCTAGACTGTGTCTGTGCCGAGACCATACATTCCTTAGGTACCATTGTAACTTTCTCATATGCAGTCTGGCATGTGGGATCAATATTATGCAGGATGCCATGTAACCCAGGGCCTGCAGGACTTTCCTTGCAGTGAGCTGAGTTTGTCTTGATAATGCCATGAAATAGACTGGTAGTTGCTTTTGTTTTTCCTCTGTGAGAACTGATTTATTGTGTCCAGTTCTGCACCCAAAAATGTTATCCTTTGAGATGGCACTAGTCTTGACTTTTGTATGTTGACTGTGTATCCCAAGGCTTGCAGCAGTTGTATGACATTGGCCAAATCCTTTATTAATTTTGTCTTGTTGTCCGCTTGTATTAGGCAGTCGTCCAGGTATGGGTAGATTTGAATTCCCTGAAGCCTGCAATGAGCAATTACTGATGCCAGGCATTTCGTGAATACTCTGGGCGCAGTAGATAAGCCAAAGGGCAATGCTGAGAATTGATAATGCTCTGATCCTGCAAGAAATCTGAGGTGTCTTCTGCAATCTGGTCATATAGGGGCGTGCAGGTATGCCTCCTTGAGATCTAGAGTCACCAGCCAAGACTCCTTGCCCAACATGGGAAGAAGTTGCTGTAGGGTCAGCATTTTGAATTTTGGAACAATGAGGTATGTGTTCAGTGCGGACAAATCGAGAATAGGCCTCCATTGATTTTCTTTTCTTGGTACAAGGAATAGTCTGGAGTAAAATCCTTGGCCTTGTTCCATAGATGGTACCTTTTCTATTGCTCTCATCCTTAGTAAACTGATGATTTGTTTTAGAGCCTCTGATTTCTGGCTTGGTGGAAGGTTTGGCATTCCTCTCTTTTTTGGTAGAGTGTGGAAGTGAAACCTGTAGCCCTTGTCTATTGTTTGTAAAGTCCATTTGTCTCCTGTAATACAATGCCAATTTCTTGAGAATAAGGCTAGCTTTCCGCCCAAGGATGCTTCCAGTTGTTCCCTGGAAGGCGGAATCAGAGCCAAGTCATTGTGTCTGTCCTGTAGAAGTAGTTGCAGTCGCAGCTGTGGCGGCACTTCTTTGGTTGACAGGTTGCCACTGACGACCCCTGTAGGCACCCCTAGATTGACCTCTGCCTCTTGGGCGTCTATTTCTGCCTCTGTGCTCTGGAGCTGTCTGGAAAGGACCAATTCTTTGAAGGCCAATTTCTGCTAAACCTCGGAGGTTGGACCTGCAAAAAATCCTTGACTGGACAGATTTTGCTTTTTCTTCCACTTTCTTTAGAACCTCCTGTGCAGGGGAGCCAAACAAACTGTTTCTCCATAGGGGCATCCAGGAGTTTAGACTTAACATGGTCTGGTAAGGATTGTTCTTTTAACCAGGCATGCCTTCGAATCACTGCTCCCAGTCATAGCTGATCTAAATGAAGCCTCCAGTGCATCACAGCCACATTTTAAGAAATGATTACTGACCTGCTGAGAATTGTGTACCAAATCCTGAAGGGACTTACGGTCTAAAGGTTCAGGGAAGGCCAGCTTTTTATTCAGCTGATCTAACAAAAATTCCTGGTACTGTATCATGTGAAATTGACAGTTTAAAGCCCTGGCAGAAAGAGTAGCAGATGTATAAACCTTTTTACCCCATCTTTCTAAAGCTCTAGATTCTCTTTCAGATGGTAGTGGGTTTTTGGCAGAGGCAGCTGCAACACCTTTAGGGCCCTGAGAAATGGTTTCTGGGTCTGCAGCATGAGCCTTATACAAGTGGTAGTGAGAATCCGGGACCCTGTAGTATCTGTCAGGCTTTGCAGGGGCCGGGGGAAGAGAATCAGGGGCAGTACTGGCATCATTGTATGCATCATCGACAACAGATAATACAGGTGGAATGGCTAAAGGCCTATGCTGTGGTAAGTGTAAAAAAGTCCTTAGCCTTTTCCTAGAATCAGAAAAATCCTGACCCTGCCATTGGAAGTGTTCCCTCATTGAGTGTAGGGTTTCCCCAAAAGAAAATTCTTCTGGAGGTGAAGCAGAAGGAATGGAGTCTTCTGCATCAGAATCCTCATAAGGTGAGTACGGGCCTTCCTGATGGTCCGAAACATCTGAACCATCCGAGGAGTAGTCAGAGGACAGAGGTTCAGTCCTAGGCCTCTTTTCAGGAGGGGGTTGTGAGGCCCTGTCTGGGTGAGGATGGGTTCCCCTGATCAGAGAAATAAGGTCCTCAGCAAGGCTGAGAATCTGGGAACTTGAGGTAGGCCTGTGAGAGGGAGCTTTTGAAGGTAAGGCCTTGGAAAGTTTGGCTGCTTTAGCCCTGGAAAAGGCCTTGATAGACATAGAAGCAGGGGGCCTAGCTGCCCCACATGCAGGAGTAGAGATGTCCAGCGGAATAGTGTCAGACAACTCTTGTGTGCCCGCTACTTCAGCAGGAATTTCTGTAGCCGACTCAGCCATGGCCTGTGTGGCCTCTTATCGGAGGCATGCTTTCGGCCGAAGGGAGAACCGAGGTCTCGGTTTCAGCCGAAACAGAGACACTCGCGGTAGGCCTAACCGTGGTTTCAGCCGAAACCGCGGGCTGCGAGCGTCGGCCCTTTTCTTTGCGTTTTTTAGCTAAATGTGTAGTCGGAGTCTCCGACGACATTTTATATGCAAAAGTGGAGTCAAAAAACTCTTCTGCAAACTCCGACCGACGTCTAAGAGTCAGTCGGTTGAAGGAAGCACAGGCTAAACAAGCTGATACGTCGTGGTCTGGGCCTAAGGAAGGCAGTAAGAGTGGAAATCCTTATGAGGTATTCGTTTCCCACAAGTTAAACAATTATTTACTTTGTCTGACATCGGCTGAGGCAAGAAAGAGTCCCCAATGGGGTACTTAGCTTTTTGAAGTCTTCGGCACGTTGAAATCTCTGGATCTGACCGACCGGCACTTGCGAACAGCTTCTGCTTCGGGCACCGCGCGGCAAGAAAGACTGAGGAAAATGGCGTCGGCTGATGCCTTTATACCCCAGCAGCTATGACGTCAGGTGAAGTGCGACATCAGCCGAGGCCAGACCCAGACTTTGGAATCCGGTCGACCGAAGGGCTGCCTGAGGCAGGACAACCCATTTGTTATGACTGCAGATGCATCCTTGAAGGACATCCAAAGGGGCGTCGAAAGCAAACACATTCTGGTTAGGCTTACATATGCCCTCAGGCAGATAGCCTAGTACTTATCTATGAACCATTCCTAAAATTTAGATCACTGCACACCAAAAGGAAGTGAGCATGCACTTGTATAAAATAATTAAATCTAAAATCAAGCAAGTTACAATTAGTAATAACTATTTTACATAAAATATACACAGCACAACTATCTGAAGTACTAAAATACTGTCAAATGTGCAATACAAAATAGGGTGCTAGTATCTAGACGGTCTTTCAAAATGTGGCAGCCCCCCCCCCCCCAACTGTGCTCTGCCACTGATGTCTAGCAAGCAGCAGCCCACATTCAATACGAATGCCAGAAATTGAATCGAGAGGATCGTGAGTCTGCATACATGTAGACCGAAAAACGTACCCTACCCTCACTGCTAACAATGCAGATTGGTCAGTTCAGACCATTCAGCCATCAAGGTGCAGGAAGGGACAAAGGCAGTGTGATCCTGACTAGTTTCCTTTATACAGTGGAAATGTTAAATCAAAGGTGAAGGAAAGTACAGTTGCATTAAAATATACTTACAGAATTTGCTACTACACTACATTTGGTATGCCAGGAGATGCAGAGCTTTAGGTAACACCAAAATGGGAGGCCTCTCCTCATGGCAAAGCAATCAAGCAGGATACACAACAGGAAACATGCTTACAACATAATTCTTGTGCGCAAATTGCACAAGGAAGAGGTTTTATGCACTTACCCTAGTTCCTTTGCACAAAAAGCCAGATAGGAAGGACATTCTCCTCCATGGAGTCTAAACTTTGGGCCAAAGGCTAAAGTGACCCTCCCCCCAAAGCCTAACTGTTAAAAGTTTCTCTAGGAAACTGTCTAGTAGCAATTACTCAGCTAAGAAAGGGCTCAAGCTCCAACCCCCCACACAGCATTTTCTACTATGACATGCTGTTTTGGGTAACGCAATCCCTCTTAGCAAAGGCAACTTTAGTGTAAAGCACTCAGTCAAATCAAAGGTAAACCTTGAGCTAGCACTGAAATATGCAGCTTAACTGCCAACCTTCCTAACAAAAGGCAGAAAGAATCCTGCATCTGCCATAGGTTTACAAACAGTTAAGATTTTTAAGACATTTTAACAAAATGATCAACCCAGTCTCATTTTATCCAGTTAAAGCACACTATCCAAATGAGTTACACTTTTGTTCCTAGTCCAGTAACAGAATGCTGGAACACAGCCAGTGCACACTCTCCAATGCTAAGGCTACACAGCAGACCTACTTAAAAAAAAAAAAAAAAAATCAGCTAAAAGCATCTGAGGCAACCACTTGTACCTGTCAACACATTCTGCAAGCATTAGATGAACATGCAATTCAACAAAAGGCTAAGTTTTGCCAGTGCAGTCCTGCAAGGCATGTTCTAAGCCTTCCAACTGGTACTCCTACATGTCTTGCACTCTCCCTTAGAGTACTGTTTACACATTACTGCTGCAGTGGTAACTCAGATGAGCACAGCACAGTTGCTCAAGAACTCAAATGATGGCAATCTGAACCTTAGGTGTCTACCACTGTAGTAAAAGCCACCACTTTCCTCTATCCAAACCC
Source organism: Protopterus annectens (assembly GCF_019279795.1). Lineage (NCBI taxonomy): Eukaryota > Metazoa > Chordata > Ceratodontiformes > Protopteridae > Protopterus > Protopterus annectens. Next base: position 657,303,687 of record NC_056727.1, on the reverse strand, counting down.
CACATTTCTGCACATGGGGTTGGGGCGTCTCCTCCACAGTGAGACTAGAGACAAGGTTCACACTGCCTTGGCAGTTAGCCCTGCCACAGTTAATCCATTCCACCCATGCATGCACACATCCACCCCTATGAACAATTTAAAGTCCAATCCACCCACTGCTGGTCTTTGGAAAATGGGAGGACACCAGAGTACCCAGACGAGACCTGTGCAAATACAGGGAAAACATGGCGACTCCTCACAGGTGGTACCCCAGCAGAGAATCGAACCATTGGACCTTTGAAGACCGCATGCTCTGGACTTTTGCTTGCATCACTGACCACAGGGACACTATCCGCTCCACCAGACTCCTTGTGGTGCACCAAACAGAATAACTACAGAAGCAAGACTGTGGCTGCCTGTGGGATTGTCTTTCACCAAACTCTTCCTTATTCTGGGGATTGGGGGGGGGGGTGTCATTTAGCTCCCACTATAAAGGCACATCAATTATCAACCTGCCCCCCCCCTTTTTTTTTTTACACCCTACAGTTCCATACTGGTTGAGAAGCTTCATTACTGAGGACATCTGAAAAAAAACACAAGGTCAGTCCTGAAGTTCAGACATTGCTTCTGCCAAATCTTTGATGCCAACTGTCATTCAGCTCCCACTATAAAGGCACATCAATTATCAAACTTTCATTATGTCCCAGTGCTCATGCCCACAGCCGGCTCCCAGCTCCGCCTTCAATCCCTGGACCTTCTCTGGAACCAAAGTACAGGTGTGTACACTTATCATAAATGTATATGTTAGTGTGTATTCACTGTTGCAGTCATCACATCTGGGTCGATTCCCAAAAGGGTTGAGGCAGTCAAGACTGGGGGCTGGCTAGGATGCCCTGCAAAACTGCAGTGGCAAAGCCTGCCCTGGATCTGGAGAAGGTGGTAATGCTTGGTGAAGGTATGGACAGACGTCCATGTTGCAGCCTCTGAGGAAAGCTGTATAGGTGGTCGCTCTGGTCGAGCGAGTCCTGACCCCCTTAAGGGAAGGTTTCCCCCATGTAGCTTGTAGCAGAAATGGATGCAGTGTTCTATCCATTTGGAAATTGGATGTTTGGATACGGCTTTACCCTTTGCTCCTGCAACAAAGCAATCTGATCAGTCTGAATGATTTAGTCCTGTCTAGAAAGAATCTAAGCAGTCTGTGCACATAGAGTGCAGTATTCTTTCCCCCTTTTGTGGGTTAGGGAAAAAGGCGGGCAAATGAATCAATTGGTTGAGAGCCACACTGGACACCACTTTTGGCACAAAGGATGGATTAGTCCAGAGGGAGACACTGTCAGCATGGAAAGTGATGAAGGGCTCTAAGGCCATTGGTGCTTGTAGCTCAGATACTAGTCTTGCTGAAGTGATGGCCAAAAGAGTAAGGCAGTCCTTCCATGAGATAAACTAACTCTGCTGAAGCTGCTGGTTTAAAGGGGGGGCAGGGTGAGTTTCTCCAACACAAACTTTAGGTCCCAAGCTGGGGTAGGTGCTCTTCTGGGTGGCCTCAAGTTGCTAGCCCTCTTAGGAACTGTTTGAGAGGGTGTGAAAAAAGAGGCTGCTCAGTGCTGAAATGAGCAGAGATAGCAGAGGCATGAATATTAATAGAGGAAAAGGATAGACCACTGTGTAGTAGGTCAGCTAGGTAATCCAGGATGAGAGGTAGGGAGGGCTGTGCCATATCGGTTCCCTTAGTCTGGATCCAGATGCAGAACCTTTTCCATTAGTCAACAATACCTTCTAGTGCTAGGGAGTCTCCCTCACGTATAACATCTATAACCAGTTTATGGAGATTGGCAGCTTGTACAGTGGTCAAGGAATAAGCCAGGATGCCAAATTGAGGGCCTGTTATTGGGGATGCATGAATTCTCCTTTCCTCTGGGTTAGGAGTGTTGGGATCTGAGAGAGATGCCATGGTGGCACTGGGGACAGGCTGCACAGCAGTGGCTACCAAGTGCTTGAGTGGCCAGTCTGAGGCAATTTGGATTTTCCTCTTTCCTCCCTTATTTTGAGCAGTACCCTGGTAATGAGAGGTAGTGGGGGAAATGTATAGGCAGAGAAACCGACCCACTGGAAAGATAGAGCATCCACTTTACAGGCTCTGCAGTGAGGTTCCTTGGTGCAGAACTTGCTGAGCTGATGGTTGAGTGGGAAGCAAAGAGGTAGATCTTCGGCCATTTCTGCTTAAGCTGTCTGCCAAAGAGTTGAGAGAGCCTGGCATGAATTGTGCTAACAGGTGTAGTTGCATGGCTGAGGCTGTGTGCCAAATGGTCATGGCAAGCCTGCACAGAGAGTAGGAATGAGTCCCTCCCTGCTTGTTTATATACCACATCACAGTGTTGTCTGTTTTGATCAGGGGAGAGAAGGGGTCTGAAAGCGGTCAATGCATGCTGGACAGCTTTTGGCTGATGTGCAGATGTATTTGATGTGGGCTCCATTAGCCCTGTATGCACCTGCCGTTCAGGTGTGTAGCCCAGGAATAGTGTGTGGTGAGGGTCTGGGCAGTGTGGGGTGGGGTGGTGAGAAGGGTAGTCTTGATGTGGTAGCATGCTGCTGCCCGCCAAAGAAAATCTTTTCTTAGACAAGGTGTCACTGGTACGAGTTTCCAGGTCTTGAGAGTGTGTTGACACCAAAGGATTTTTAGGTACCACTGAAGTTTCCTCATATGCAGTCTGGCAAAATGCAAGAAACCATGAACCCCAGAACTTGCAGGACTTTCCTTGTGGATAACTGGGGTCTGGTGGCTAGCTGAGAGAAATAAGCTGTCAGGTAGGTTTGCTTTTCTGGTGTAAGGAATGCCATCTGGGAGGTTGTACCAAGGCTTGCTCCCAGGAATATAATTTTTTGAATGGGTACTCGCTTGAATTTCTTTGTTGACTGTGTACCCTAGGGAGGTTAGTAGGTCCTTTACAAAGGACAGGTGCTTGACCAGTTTCTCCCCCAATTGTCAGCCTGAATTATACAGTTGTCCAAGTATGGGTAAATTTGAATATTTCTTTGCCTGCAAAAAGCAATGGCAGGAGCCAGACATTTTGTGAAACTTCTGGGAGCAATAGGTAAGCCAAAGGGAAGCGCAGAGAACTTAAAGTGCAGAGATCCTGCCCTGAAACGTAGACATTTCCTGCATGATTGTCTGATTGGGATGTATAGGTATGCCTCAGGTTTAGGGCGGCTAGCTAAGTATCCTTGGGAGAGCATGGGTAGTAGTTGCTGGAGGGTGAGCATTTTGAAATCACCAGGAAGGTGTTTTAGAGGATGGGGCGCCAGGTGCCCTCTTTTCTGGGTACCATGAAAAGCCTGGAGTAGAAACCTTGTCCTAAGTGTTCTGCAGGAATGTGCTCTACTGCCCTCATGGACAGCAGGGAAAGGACTTGCTTTTTTGGCCTCTGCCCACTGGTTTGGTGGTAGATCTGGGAACCCTTTTGGGGTTGGTAAGAGTGTGGAAAGAACATTTGTATCCCTGGGACACAATGTTGAGGACCCAGCGGTCATTGGTAATGGTGGCCCAGGTGCACGCATGGGAAGAGTTTTCCTCCCAGGGGCAAGTGGGCAGAGGAAGGGGGTGGAAGTGGAAAGTCATTGCGAGTTCTTACCATGATGGAGTGGCTTTGCACTCGCTGGTTTAGAAATGGAGGTACTCCACTGCTTTGATCTCTGCATTCCCTGTGGCTGTCTGGGGGGGGGGGGGGGGGTCTGCTTTCCCAGGGTCTGGGTTGAACTGACCTGGAGGGGGCAATGCCTACTGATACTGGATGGCTGGACCTGCAGGAAATCCTTAACTGTCTGCACAGATTTAGCTTCTTCCATCTTTTCTAAGACCTCCTCTCCCTTGGTGCCAAATAAGTTGCCTTTGTGCAAGGGTGTATACAATAGCTTAGATTTGACACTGTCTGACCAGGGCTGTTCCTTAAGCCAAGCATGCCTTCCAAGGACAGAACCAGTGACTGCTGCCCTGTAAGATGCTTCTAAGGCATCAAAACAAGTGTAAGGTGTACTTAGTTACTTGACTTGCAGAATGCATCAAGTCTTGCAACTTTTCTGCACAAGCAGGAAAGGTTGATATTTTTTGTTTGAGGACTTCCATAGTATGCTGCTGAAATTTTAGTATATGGAACTGACAATTTAGTGCTCTAATGAGCAAGGGTAGCAGAGGTTCATACTCCTTTTACCCCATCTGTCTAATGCTCGGAAATTCCTATCTGAGGAGGTGGGATTCTTAGCAGAAGTTGCTTTAATTCCTTTAGGCCTTTGGGAGATTATCTCAGGGTCAGTAGGATTTTTAATAAAAAATTTGTGAGCGTCAGGGACTCTTAATACCAGTCAGGTTTCCTGGGAGCAGGAGGGAGGGTGTCAGAAGTTGAACTAGATTCCATGAAATCATCATCCACAACATCCAGGACAGGAGGAATGGCCAAGGGTCTGTGCTGTGGAAGATTTAAAAAATTTGAGTCTTTAGACTTGCAGGTTGTCCCATTCCCATTGGAAATGCTCCCTTAAAGTATGAGGGGTTTCCCCAAAGGAAAAGTCTTTGGGTGGAGAGGCTGTAGGAATGGATTCCTCTGCACCAGACTCCTCAGACAGGGGTTGCATGTCTTGATATTCAGAGGCATCAGAATCAGACTCCTGTTCAGATAAGACTACTGGGGACAAATCTCTCTTTTGGAAGGGGTAGCTTGGCTTCTCCTGATCAGTAGTATAAGGTCTTCTACCATTTTAAGCATTTGAGACAGAGGCAAGGATGCAGATGCCCGAGATGGGGTCGTCTGTTTCTTGGGTATGATTCATACTCTGAGCCTTAAACTCTGTAGTTTTCAAAAGAACACTAGACGCGAAAAAAGTAGTCTGTGTGGAGAATCAGTAGTGCGAAGTACTTCCTCAGAAGCCTGTGCGCAGCTCCGGACCCATCCAAGGTAAGAGACAACCGTAGGATCCTTAGTCAAAGAGTTTTGCGGCATACCAGACTCCAAATGGGAGTTTGCGGCCTGCGAATCCACAGAAGCGGGCATCACGGGCTGCGAAAGACCTCATTGATGACCGGAGAAAGTAAAGTTGTGTACACTTACCATAAATGTAGATGCTGGAGTGTATTCAATGTTGCAGTCATCATTCTAGGGCCATCTGCCTGCAGGTAGCCCTCAGTCGGCCTGAATACCAGAGACTTAGTATTTCTGCGTTGGACACAGTCGCTCCAGTACCGTCATTGTCAAGGGTATAAAACAGGCAGCAGATGCCATATCAGTTTTTCATGCCCCAAATGTCAGGAGCCCCCCAAATAGGGAGCTAAGTTATGGTGGGGAAACACCACCAGTAAAAAGTAAATACCAATACCCCTGAGAGAGGTAATAGCCATAGAGAGGAGAGAGAGAGAAAAACCAGGACTGCAACAGTGAATACAGTCTGAACATATATATTTAAGTGTACACAACTGTACTATGTTCTTAGTGTTTCACTGTTGCAGTCAACACACTTGGGTGGATTCCCAAAGCTGAAGGGTGGAGGCAGTTCAGAAGAGTTAGGGCTGGCTAGTATGCCTTGCAGGACTGCTGTTGCAAAACCTGCCCTGGATTTGGAAAAGATAGGCAGGCGGTAATGCTTGAAGGTGTGTACTGAACTCCAGGTAACAGCTTCCAGGATGTCTCTGGTAAATCCCATAGATGTAGACGTTGCCCTAGTGGAATGTGTTCGGACCCTCTGAGGGATTGGATTCCCCTGGTACTTGTAGCAGAAATGGCTGCAGTGCGCTATCCATTTGGAAATGGTTTTGAAATGGCCTTGCTCTCTGCCCCTGTTGGAAAGCTGACAAGTAACTGATCAGTTTTTCTGCAGGGCTTAGTCCTATCAAGGTAGAATCCGAGCTGTCTGTGCACATCTAAGTGCAGGACCCTTTCCCCTTTATTTTGAGGTTTAGGGAAGAAAGTTGGCAAACTGATGGATTGGTTGAGAGCCGCATTGGACACCACTTTAGGCATGAAGGGTTAGTCCTGAGGGGAAACCCTGTCAGCATGGAAAATAAATGAAGGGTTCCACAGCCATACGTGCTTGCACCTCAGACATTTCTAGCTGAAGTGATGGCCAGAAGCAAGGTGGTTTCCCAAGAGAAATTTTAAGCCTGCTGACGCAGCAGGTTCAAGGGGGGGGGGGGGGAGCTTTTCCAGTACAAAGTAAAGGTCCCAAGCAGGGGTGGGTGCTCTCCTTGGTGGCTTTAAGTTGTCTTCCCCTCTCAGGAACTGTTTGATAAGAGGGTGCAAGAAGAGAGCTGGCTCAGTGTTGTAATGAGCAGAAATGGCTGAGGCATGTATCTTAATGGTGGACAGGTCTTTGTGGAGTAGATCTGCCAAGCAATCCAGGATTAGAGGCAGGGAGGGCAGAGTTGAGTCCTCTCCTTTAGACTGAATCCAGGAGCAGAATCTTTTCCACATATCAGCATAGGATTTTCTTGTACTGGGTCTTCTGGCTTAAAGAATGACGTCCAGCACTTGCTTGCTTAGGGCTGCTGCAGGAGAATTCAAGGAATAAGCCAGGCTGCAAGATTTAGGGTTTGCAGTTGTGGATGCAAAATCTGTCCCTCCTGCTGAGAGAGCAGGGTTGGGTTCTGGTGTAGGTGCCAGGGTGGCAACGATGTCAGGCTACGCAGGAGTGGGTACCAGTGCTGGCATGGCCAGGCTGGGGGCAATCATAATTGTCCTTGGTCTGTCCTATCTTATCTTGAGTAATACTCTTGAGAGAAGGAGCAGAGGGAGAAAGGCAGAGAGATTTACCCACTGAAAGGATAGGGCATCCACTTTCCAGGCCTTGCTGTGAGGATTCCTGATGCAGAATTTGCTGAGCTGGTGGTTGTAGGAGGGAGGCGAAGAGATCCACCTCTGGGGTCCCCTATTTCTGAATCAGAAGGTTGAAGGTGCTGGGCTCCAATTGCCACTCCTTGGGTCTAGGAGATTTCTGCTTAAGTAGTCTGCCAGTGAGTTTTGTTTGCCTGGCAAAAAAGTACAGTTGTGTACCTACCATAAATGTAGATGTTAAGAGTGTATTCACTGTTTCAGTCATTACTCTTAGGGTTATCCTGCTGGCAGGCTACCCTCAGGTCGGTAGGAATTCCAAAGTCTAGGTCCAGCATCGGTTGCTGTTGCCTCTTCCCTGACGTCAGAGTGCCAGGGGTATAAAAGATGCAGCTGACGCCATTTTCTTCAGTTTTTCTTGGCCCAGATGTCAGGTTCCCAAATTGGTAGGCTGAAAAAGTAAAGTATGCCAATAAGAAATGCATGCACAAAAACAACATTTCCTTCATCTACAAGCAAATACACCAAAAAGGTTGTATAGGATAGGGAAGTGCAGATAAGTCCCAGCAAAGAGAAGGGGGATGGTGGGTGGGTAACCTGGACTGCAACAGTGAATACACTCTAACATCTACATTTATGTTAGGTACACAACTGTACTAGGTTCATAGTGTTTCACTGTTGCAGTCATTACTCTTGGGTAGAATCCCAAAGCTGAGGATGGGTGGCTGGGCTAAACAGGAGGCCCTGCAGAAATGCAGTGGCAAAGCCTGCTCTGGACTTAAGAGTAGAGAGGCAAATGGTAGTGCTTTGTAAAGGGGTGCACTAAACTCCAAGTTGCAGCCTCTAAGATATCTTTGGTTGGTACTCCTTTGAGGAGGGCTGCTGAAGTGGCTGCTGCTCTGGTGGAATGAGGCCTAATCCCCTTAGGCACTGACTTGCCATGTTGAAAATAGCAGAAACTGATGCAACTGCCTATCCATTTAGAAACTGTCTTTCCTTGTGATCCTGCAGCATATGACACAAAGTTGCTCAGTCTTTCTGAAAGCTTTAGTTCTGTCCAAGTAGAAGCGTAACTGCCTGTTTATGTCCAAAGAATGCAGAATTTTCTCACCCTTGTTCTGTGGATTTGGGTAAAAGGTAGGCAAGTGAATGGTTTGGTTGAGGGCCACACTGTACACCACCTTGGGCATAAATGTAGTGTTTTGTCCTCAGAGAAACCCTGTCTGAATGAAAAATGACAAAAGGTTCCACAGCCATGAGTGCTTGTAACTCAGAGACTCACCTTGCAGAGGTTATTGCTAGGAGCAGAGCTGTTTTCCAGGATAAGAATTTTATATCTGCTGTTGCTGCTGGCTCGAAAGGAGGCAGTGTGAGTTTTTCCAAACATAATTGAGGTCCCAGGCCAGAATCAGTGCTATCCTTGGAGGCCTAATGTTTTTGGCCCCTCTGAGGTACTGCCTTATTAAAGGATGAGAAAAGATAGATGGCTCTGTATTGTAATGGGCTGAAATGGCAAAGGCATGAATCTTAATTGATGAGAAAGAAAGTCCTTTGTTCAGCATCTCAGGTATTTTAAATCTGAGGTATATTTCGTACACACGTGTCAATGCCTTGCTCCTGGTTCCAAGCACAGAATCTCTTCCATTTTTCTGCATAAGATTTTCTGGTACTTGGCCACCAAGATAACATCCATAACAGCTTTTGAAAGAGGAGTGTTCTGAACGGCTACATTATCCGCCATGCTGCCAGATTTAAGGTTCTGAGGTGGCTGTGCAGGATCTGATTGTTTTGTTGGGTCAGCAAGTGAGAAGTCTGAGGCAATATCCATGCTGGACCTTGAGACAAGCTCTTTAGGATTGGATACCAGTGCTGGCATGGCCAGTCTGGAGCAATCAGTATCATTTTTGGCTTCTCGTCTGACTTTTAGGAGTACTCTGGGAAGGAGAGGTAGTGGGAGCGTCCCACTTTCCATGCTTGCTTGTGACAAATCCTTGTGCAAAATCTCTGCAATAGACAGTTGTGAGGGAAGGCAAACAGATCTATGTCTGGGCATCCCCATTTCCTTATATCATGCTGAAGACTTGTGGACCCAGTTTCCATTCGTGGAGATCCATGAGGTTTCTGCTTAGTTAGTCTGCCAGAGTATTTGTTTTTCCTGGCAGGAATTGTGCTTGCAGGTGAACTTGAAAAGCCAATACTGTGTCCCATAAGGTCATTGCTTTTCTGCAGAGGGAGTAGGAATGTAGGAATGTGTACCTCCCTGCTTGTTTATGTACCACATGACAAGTGTGGTCTGTCTTCATCAGTAACTGTCCTGGATGAAGCAGGTCCTTGAAAGCTGTCAGGGCATTTTGAACAGCTAGCATCTCTTTCTGATTGATGTGAAGATGCATTTGGTTTGCAGGCCATGTGCCCTGAATACATTTTCCTGCCATATGGTCCCCCCAGGCATAATCTGATGCATCCGTTGTCAGTGTCTGTCTGGCTATGGGTAAACTGAATGGCAGACCATTGTGGCGACAGGCTTCTGCCCACCATCGAAACTCCTGTTGTAGGCAGGGAATGAGTGCAATTACTGTCTCCAGGCTGTGGCAGTCCAAACACTTTTCAGATATCATTGTAGTTTCCTCATATGCAGTCTGGCATATTGAAATAGAAAGCAGGATGCAATGAAAACCCAAGGCCTGCAGGATTTTCCTTGCAGATAAGTGGGTTTTTGTTGCCAATTTCTTGAAGTAAGTAGTAAGCTGCTTTTGCTTGTCTGGTGTGAGAAGCCATCTGGGCAGTTGTATTTAAGCTTGCACCCAGGATTATCATCTCTTGAGGGGGCACTAGTTTTGATTTATTTTCGTTTACTGTGTACCCTAGGCCAATTCGTAATCTTTTTACGAACGCCAGATGCTTTAGAAGAGCGTCTTTGTTCTCCGCTTAAATTAGGCAGTCAAAGTAGGGATATATTTGAATTCCTTTTTGTCTGCAAAATGCAATTACTGGTGCCAGGCATTTCGTGAAGACCCTGGGCGCAGTAGATAAGCCAAAGGGCAGTGCAGAGAATTGGTAATGCATTGAGCCAGCTATGAATCTGAGGTATCTTCTGCAAGACTGTTTGATTGGGACATGCAGGTATGCCTCTTGGGTCCAAAGTTACGAGCCAAGCCCTCTTGCCCAGCATGGGCAGTAGCTGCTGTAGAGTCAACAGCTTGAATTTTGGAACTTCCAGAAACGTATTTAGTATAGACAGGTCCAGTATTGGCCTCCAGGTTCTGTCCTTCCTGGATACTAGGAAAGTCTGGAGTAAAAATCCTTGCCCCTGCTCTTGTTGTGGTACTTGCTGAATGGACATGTCCATGAGGGCTGTAATTTGCTTTTGTGCCTCTGCCCATTGATTGTGTGGCAGGTCAGGCATGCCCTTTGACCTTGGTAGTGTGTGAAAATGGAACCTGTAGCCTTAGAACACTATGTTCAGGACCCATTTGTCTTGGGTAACCATTTGCCAATTTGATGAAAAAAGTGCTAGTTTTCCTCCTAAGGTGGCTGTCAAAAGAAAACTGCTTGGAACTGGTAGAGAAAAGTCATTGGGACTGGTTTCCTGTAAGGTTGTGATTTGTCTTCTCCGCTTTTGGAGGTAGCAGCACCCCATTGTTTAGGCCTGTATGAGTCTTGGGGCTGAGATCTGCCTCTGGGACACCTGTATCTGCCTCTGTGATCAGACAATGGAAAAGACCAATTTTTAGAAGGCCAGTTCCTGCTAAACCTGGGTGGCTGTACCTGTAAGAAATCCTTGACTGTCTGCATGGATTTTGCTTTATCCTCCATTTTTTTCAACACCTCTTCTGCTTTAGTACCAAACAAAGTATCATGCTGTAATGGTGCATCTAATAATTTTGCTTTAACATGATCAGGCAGATTCTGTTCCTTTAACCAAGCATGCCTTCTAATAACAGAACCTGTAACAGCGGCCCTGCAAGAGGCCTCCAGTGAATTATAATCACATTGCAAAGTATGCTTTCCCACTTGTTCAGTTGCATGCAATAAATCCTGCAATTCCTTGTTCTCTGAACATGCAGTATTTGTCAACATTTTCTGTTTAAGCAGTGACATTAAATATTGCTGATATTTAAGCATATGAAACTGACAATTTAAAGCCCTTATAGCCAGGGTAGCAAGTGTAGGCGTTTTTGCCCCCATCTGTCTAGAGCCCTAGAATCCCCATCAGAGGGGACAGGGTTTTTTTGTAGTGGAAGCTTTAACCCCCTTGGGACCCTGAGATACAGCTTCTGGGTCAGCAGCGGGATTTTTATATAGGAATTTATGAGAATCCGGGACCCTGTAGTATCTCTGTCTGGCTTAACAGGTGCAGGGGGTAAAGAGTCAGGGGACAGGCCAAACTCTGAAAATACATCTACAATGAAACAGGTGGAATAGCAAGGGGTCTTTGCTGAGGAAGAAGCAGAAAGTCTGAGCCTTTTTTTAGATTCAGAAAAATCTTGGATCTCCCAGTGGAAATGCGCCCTCATAGTATAAAGGGTTTCCCCAAAAGAATAATCCTCAGGAGAAGAGGCTGAAGGAATGGAATGGATTCTTCAGCATCAGAATCCTCACAGGGGATCATGGAGTAATCCTGTTCAGAAGAGGAATCAGAGGAAATAGATACCTGATCAGAAGAATCATACTCTCTTGCCTAGGCCTCTATCACGAAGGGGATGGGAGCCCCTGATCAAAGTGATTAGGTCTTCAGCCATTTTGAGAATCTGTTTTTTAGGCATGAAGTAGGCCTCTATCACGAAGGGGATGGGAGCCCCTGATCAAAGTGATTAGGTCTTCAGCCATTTTGAGAATCTGTTTTTTAGGCATGAAGTCTGAGTAGTTGTCATCTTTAGAGCTGCTTTAATCTTTGAAGCGGAGGATGGCTTAATATATAGTTGTGTAGGTCTGAAGACACCCTCAGAAGCAGATGCCTGCTCAGCGGCTCCGGACCCATCTGAGAGAATGATTTCAGAGTGTCCAATACTCTGAGTATCCAGAGGCCCAGTCGGCTCCACATGGGAATCGGTAGCTGTCTTTCTCTGAAGTAGCAGGAGCCAGGGGCTGTGAAAGCACCTCACGGAGAACCGGTGACTAACCTAGTAGAGGCTTAGTCTGTTTTGGACCTCTGATGCCTATCCTTGTCCTCCTTCCTTGCGTTTTTTTGTAAACTCCGGTTGTCAGCTGGTCCAACGGCATTATATAAATTAAATCTTCGGCCAAAGTAATGAAATGCAAAATCGAACAGATGCTTAACAGTGCGTTGGTTAAATCTAGCACAAAAGCGACAGCTAGCAATGGTGTGATCAGGGCCTAGGCAAGGAATACAGTAAAAGTGAAAATCCTTATGAGGTATTTGCTTCCCACAAGAAATACAATTGTTAACTTTTTCTGACATCGGTCTGGAGCAAGAAAATAAGTTACCCCAATGGGTTACTTGGTTTTAATGAAGACTTAGGTTCTGAAATGTGGATTTGAAAATCTCAGGAATCGGCAGACCGGCGCTTCCAAACTGCTTTTGCTTAGGGCACTGCACGGCAAGAAAGACTGAAGAAAATGGTGCCTGCTGCATCTTTTATACCCCTGGCGCTCTGATGTCAGGGAAGAGGTGACAGCAACAGACGCCGGACCTAGACTTTGGAATTCTGGCCGACTGAGGGTAGCTTGCCAGCAGGATAACCCCAAGAGTAATGACTGCAACAGTGAAACACGATGAACATCTGAGCTTGCATGTCCAAGGCAGTGTGACAGGACCATGGCTAACCTGTAGAGTGGGTAGGAGTGGGTTCCCCCCTGCTTGCTGATGTACCCCATAACTTTGTTGTGGTCTGCTTTTATTAGCAGTTGTCCTGAAGACAGTAGGGATCTGAAAGTTGTCAGGGCGTTCTGCATAACTAGCATCTTTTTGATGTGCAGATGAATTTGACTTGGGCTCCAGTGGCCCTAAATGCATTTGCCGCCCATGTGTGCTTCACAGGCATAGTCTGATGAGTATGTGGTTAGGGTCTGGGTGGCATGGGGTTGAGAAAGGGGCAGTCCCTTGTTGTGGTAGCATGCTTCTGCCCAAAGCAACTCTGTCAGACAGGGTACAATAGGAAAGACTTGTTTCCAGGTCCCGAGAATGTTGGCACCAAATACTTAAGTACCACTGACGTTTCCTCATATGCAGTCTTGCATATGGAAACAGCAGTACACATGAGGCCATGAACCCCAAGGCCTGCAGTATTTTTCTTGCGGATAGCTTGGTTTTGGTAGCCATTTGAAGTAGGTTGTCAAACAGACTTGTTTTTCTGAAGTGAGGAACGCCATACGGGATGTTGTGACATACAATCAATAACGGACCACTACTGGTACAACAAACCAACGGAACAAGGAGCCACCAAGCTGAAGAACGCCAATACAAATCGTATCACAAAAACGGCACTTTAACCATAAAAAAGAATGTAAACAACAAATGTGAAGCGCTTTTCGTTTAACTCCCGTTATAATTCTTCAGACTGTTACAAAACACTGACATCACTTTCTTTAATACAAAAACTAATTTGTTGATACTAAATTAAAAACACCTGCTCACAACTAATCAGCTTCCTTAACCTAAGAGGATGCATAATATATAAAGCCAAATACCTGCATACATTAATCAAAATGTATAATGTATGTATTGCATAAAATCATGAACACATATTAAAGGGACTAGAAAAAGAATAAATATTAGACATCAATATAAAAAGTTTTAGTATACATTAGAAAATATGTATGATAGAGACATCTCTCTCTCTCTCTCTCTCTATATATATATATATATATATATATATATATATATATATATATATATATATATATATATATATATATATATATATATATATCAACCTTCCATGGAAGGCACACACACGCACTCATGCCTAGGGCCAATTTAAAGTATCCAATCCACCTACAGCATGTCTTTGGGATGTGGGAGGAAACCGGAGCACCCGGAGGAAACCCACACGACCACAGGGAGGACATGCATACTCCGCACAGAAGGCACCCCTGCAGAGGATCGAACCGGAGAACCTCTTGCTGTGAGGTGACAATGCCGCCCCATAAATATATATAAATATATAAAATATATACATATAAAATATATATATATATATATATATATATATATATATATATATAAATATATATATATAAATATATATATATATATATATATATATATATATATATATATATAGTCTATAAAAACAACTTAAATATTCTATTATTGGTATTGATGACCTTGTGACATTTATACAAAATATGTAATTTAATATAATACTTAAACACTTCATTAAGTTTAAATGCTAGCCAAAAAAATATACTTAATGTTAGTTCCTTTAATATATGTTCATTCACGATTTTATGCAATACGTACATTTTGATTAATGCATGCAGTTATTTGGTTTTATATAATTTTATGCATTCTATTAGGTTAAGGAAGCTGATTAATTGTGAGCAGGTGTTTTTAATTTAGCATCAACTGAAATTAAAGGAAGTGATGTCAGTGTTTTCCAACAGTCTGAAGAAGTTAAACGAAAAGCGCTTCACATTTGTTTACATTTTTTTTTTGGCTAATAGTGTGCCGTTTTGCGATACGATTTGTATTGGTGTTCTTCATCTGGGATGTTGTGTCCAAGCTTGCTCCCAGGAATACAATCTTGACTGGGTACCAGTTTTGATTTTTCGCTGATTGTGTACTCCAAGGAAGTGAAAGTGTTTCACAAATGTCAGGTGCTGCAACAGCAATTCCTGATTGTCTGCCTGAATCAGGCAAGTCGTCTAAGTACAGATTTGGATATTCTGCCTGCAGTATATAATGGCTGGATCCAGACATTTTGTGAAAACTTTGGGTGCAGTAGATAAGCCAAAGGGAAGTGCAGAGAACTGATAATGCATAGATCCTGCCCTAAAACGTAGATTCTACCTGCAGGACTCCCTTATGGGGATGTGCACATAGGCTTCTTTTAAGCCTAGGGTGACTAAAGTACAGTTTTGTACGTACCATAAATGTAGATGTTAGAGTGTTCACACTGCTGCAGTCATTACACTTGGGTTATCCTGCCATCAGGCGGTCCCGCAGTCTGCCAGAGTTCCAAAGTCTTGGTCCGGCGTCTGTTGCTGTCACTTCTTCCCTGACGTCAGTGTGCCAGGGGTATACAAGATGCATCAGACTGCATTTTCTTCAGTTTTTCTTGCCCCAGATGTCAGGTGCCCCAAAGTGGGTAAGCAATACATATTTCTAATCAAAATATACATATAAAATAAAAACAGTACCTTCAGTTATCACGAAATACACCCCAAAGGTTGCACAGGATAGAAGGGTATAGATAAGTCCAACTAGTTCAGAGGGGATGGAGGGAGGGTAACCTGGACTGCAGCAGTATGAACACTAACATCTACATTTATGGTAGGTACAAAACTGTACTATGTTCATTGTGTTGCACTGCTGCAGTCATCACACGTGGGTTGAATCCCAAAGCTAAGTTTGGGTGGCTGGTCTATAAAGAGTTAGGATTGGCTAAGAGGCCCTGCAGAACTGCAGTGGCAAATCCTGCTCTGGATTTAGAGTAAAGAGGCAGGTTGTAATGCTTGGTGAAGGTGTGCACTGAACTCAAAGTTGCAGCCCCCAAAATTTCCTTGGTAGGTACTCCTGAGAAAGGCTGCTGAAGTGGCTGTTGCCCTGGTGGAATGCGGCCCAATGTTATTAGAGACTGATTTTCCATGCTGTGTGTAGCAGTACCAAATACAGTGTCCTACCCATTTGGATATAGTGTGCTTTGAGATAGCCTTGCCTTGTGATCCTGCAGCATATGCTACAAACAATTTATAATTTTTCCTGAAAGCTTTTGTTTTGTTCAAGTAGAATCGTAGCTGCTTGTGTATGTCCAAAGACTGCAGAAGTTTCTCCCCTTTATTTTGGGGGTTTGGATAAAAGTAGGCAAATGGATGGTTTGGTAAAGAGCCACACTAGATACCATCTTTGGCATGAAGGTAGTGTTTGTCCTTAAAGATACCCTATCCTGATGAAAAATAATAAAAAGGTTCCACTGCCATTAATGCCTGTAGCTCTGAGACTCTTCATGCTGAACTTACTGCCAGGAGCAGAGCTGTTTTACATAATAAAAATTTTAGATCGGCTGTATTGGCTGGCTCAAAAGGTGGTAGGGTCAGTTTTTCCAAAACGAAATTGAGGTCCCAAGTTGGTGTTGGTGCTCTCCGTGGTGGTCTTATGTTTTTAGCCCCTCTGAGGTACTGCTTTAGCAAGGGATGAGAGAATAAAGGAGGATCAGTGTTGTAATGTGCAGAAATGGCAGAGGCATGAATCTTAATTTATGAAAAGGATAGGCCTCTGTCCAGCATCTCAGTTAAGTATTGTAAAATCTGAGGAATGTTTGGAACAAGAGGGTCAAGGCTGTGAGCCCGGTTCCAGGTGCAGAATCTCTTCCATTTTTCTGAGTAAGCTTTCCTGTTGCTAGGCCTCCTGGCCTCCAAAATGACATCCATAACAGCTTTAGAGAGAGGTGTTGCCTGTTTGACTAAAGTATCTGCCATGCAGCCAGGTTTAGGGTTTTGAGCTGACCATGCAGGATCTGATTTTGTTTAGTCAGGTGGTGTTATTTGGGGCAAAATCCATAGTGGGCCCTGAGCCAAGTTCCTTAAGATAGGGTACCAGTGCTGGCGTGGCCAGTCTGGAGCAAACAGGATCATCTGTGGTTTTTCTTGTCTGGCCTTTAGGAGTACCTTTGAAAGGAAAGGCAGTAGTGGGAAGGCATAGACTTTTAGGTTTTTCCAGCTGAACAGAAGAGCATCCACTTTCCATGCTTGTTTGTGATAAGTCCTTGTGCAGAATTTTTGTAGTTGGCAATTCAGAGGGGAGGCAAAAAGATCCATGTCTGGGCATTCTCATTTTTGTGTTATGCTGAAGATTTGTGGGTTCAACTTCCATTCGTGAGGGTCCATGATATTTCTGCTCAAGTCTGCCAGAGTATTTTTCTTTCCAGGCAGGAACTGTGCTTGCAGGTGAACGTGCACGTTAGAGCTGTGTTCCACAAGGTCATGGCTTGCCTGCATAGGGAATAAGAATGAGTGCCCCCTTGTTTATGTACATTACTGTGGTGTTCTGTCTTTAGTAGTAATTGTCCTGGATGCAGAAGGTCCTTGAAAGCATTTAGAACAACCAACATCTCTTTTTGATTGATATGAAGATGCATCTGGTCTGTGGTCCACTTGCCCTGAATGCATTTTCTTGCCATGTGTGCTCCCCAGACGTAATCTGAAGCATCTGTTAAGAGTTTGCCTGGCTGTTGGTTGGGTAAAAGGCTGACCCTCGTTGGGTAAAAGGCTGACCCTCGTGTGCCTGTGCCCACCATCGAAACTCCTGTTGTAGGCAGGATATCATTGGTATTACTGCTTCTAAACCGTGAGTGCAGAATCCAAACACCTTTTAGGTACCATTGTAATCCTCATATGCAGTCTGGCATATGGTATCAGTAGAATGCCCAGGGCCTGCAGAAATTTTCTTGCAGGGAGATGGGCCTTTTTTGCCAGTAATTGAAAATTGAGTTTATTGAACTTGTCTGGCGTGAGGCAAGACATCTGGGCCATTGTATTTAAGCTGGCACCCAGGAATATAATCTGTTGCGAGGGCAGTAGTTTTGACTTCCTTTCGTTTATTGTGTACCTTAGAGAAATTAACAACCTTTTTACAAATGCCAGATGCTGTAGAAGAAAGTCCTTTGTCTCTGCTTGAATGAGGCAGTTGTCCAGGTATGGATATATTTGAATTCCTTTTTGTCTGCAAAATGCAATTACTGGTGCCAGGCACTTCGGCTTATCTACTGCGCCCAGGGTCTTCACAAAGGGCAGTGCAGAGAATTGGTAGTGCATTGGACCAGCTTTGAATCTGGGGTATCTTCTGCAATTTTGTCTGATAGGGACATGCAGGTATGCCTCTGAGGTCCAGCGTAACAAGCCAAGCCTTCTTGCCCAGCAGGGGCAAGTCAGGATATAATGTCAACATTTTGACTTTTGGAATATCCAGATAAGTATTCAGAATTGAAAGGTCTAATATGGGCCTCCCCAGGCCTTGTCATTCCTGGGGACAAGGAAGAGTAGAGTAAAATCATTGTCCTTGTTCCCGTTGTGGTACTTAATAGCTCTCGTGTCCATGAGGGCTGAAATTTGTTTTTGTGCCTCTGCCCATTGATTGTGGCAGGTATGGCATTCCTTTTAGCCTTGGTAAAGTATGAAAGTGGAACCTGTAACCTTGAGACACAATATTAGTCCTCACCTCCTTTTGGGGTTGAGGTGCCCCACTGTCTGTTTGAGCCTTGGGGTTGAGATCTGCCTCTTGGGCGTCTGTATCTGCCTCTTTTGTGGCCTGTCTTGACACTGGAAAGGACAAATTCTTTGTTGGCCAATTTCTGCTAAAACGAGGTGGCTGTACCGGTAAGAAATCCTTGACTGTTTGCATAGATTTAGCTTTATCCTCCATTTTCTTTAACACCTCTTCTGCCTTAACTCCAAATGAAGTATCATGCTGTAAAGGAGCATCCAATAATTTTGCCTTAACATGATCAGGTAAACTCTTTTCACCAAGCATGTCTTCGAATCACAGAACCTGGCTCTACAAGAGGCCTCAAGAATCAAAACCACATTGCAGAGTATGTTTTCCCACCTGTTCAACTGCATGCAATAAATCCTGCATTTCTTTACAATCAGCAAGTATTTTCGGTTTTAAATGAGCCATTAAATATTGTTGGTACTTAAGCATGTGACACCGGCAATTTAAAGCTCTTACTGCTAAGGTTGCAGAAGTGTATACTTTCTTCCCCCATCTATCCAAAGCTCCGGAATCTCTATCAGAGGGTACTGTTTTTTCTGCAGTGGAAGCCTTTTGGACCCTGGGAAATAGTTTCTGGATTGGCAGAAGGGTTTTTGTAAAGAAACTAGGGGCTCTACAGTACCTGTCTGGCTTGGCTGGAGTAGGGGGCAAAGAGTCAGGATATAAGCTGAATTCAGAGAACACATCATTCATAATGTCTAGCACAGGCGGAATAACCAGCGGCCTGTGCTGAGGCAATAAAAGGAAATCCCAGAGCCTTTTCTTGGATTCTGAGTAATCCTGACTTTCCTAATGGAAATGCTCCCTCAAGGTATGTAAAGTTTCCCCAAAAGAATAATCCTCAGGAGGAGAGACTGAAGGGATAGATTCTTCAGCATCATAGCGTCCTCATAGGGGGGGTAGAGAGTATCCATGGTCTGAAGAGAAATCAGAGGAAATGGAAACCTGATCAGAGGAATCATAGTTTGTATCGTGCCTAGGCCTTCTCAGGAGGGGGATGGGGACCCCTGATTAGAGTAATGAGGTCTTTGGCCATTTTAAGCATCTGTTTCTTAGGCAAGGACGACTGTCCAGGAGAATGCTGTATTTGTTTGTCTTTAATGGTACCTTTGTCTTGGCTGTTTTAATGGCAAGTTGTGAAGGTCTGAAAACACTCTGAAGCAGATGCCTGCTCAGCGGCTCCGGACCCATCTGAGGGATTAGTTTCCATAGGTCCAATACCTAGAGTTTCCAGAGGCCTAGTTGTCTCCACGTGGGAGTCGGAAGCGGCCTGTAGCTCGGAGGTAGCGAGTGTCATGGGCTGCGAAAGCGCCTCATTGAGAACCGGCGACTGGCCTAGAAGAGGTTTCGTCGGTTTTGGACCTCTGTCGTCTATCTTTATCCTTGTCTTTGCGTTTTTTCGGTATTGAGATAGTCTGTTGATACGACTGCATGGTATAATCGAACCTTCGGCCAAAGTAGTGCAAAGCAAAATCGAAACGTCTTAGTGCGTTTGTTAAATCTAGCACAAAACCGACTAGTGACGTCGTGATCAGGGCCTAGGCATGGAATACAGTAAGAGTGGAAGTCCTTACGAGGTATTTGCTTCCCACAAGAAATACAATTAACTTTTTCGGACATCGGTCTGAGGCAAGGAAAAAAAGTTTCCCCAACGGGGTACTTGGCTTTATTGAAGACTTCGGATCTGAAATTCGACTTCGAAAATCTCAGGAGTTGGCCGACCGGCACTTGCAAACTGCTTCTGCTTCGGGCACTGCACGTAAAGAAAAACTATAGAAAATGGCGTCTGATGCAGCCTCAGAAGCCGGTGCCTGCTCAGCGGCTCAGGACCCATCCGAGGGAGATACATCCATGGATCCAATACTTTGAGTATCTCGCGACATGATGCCAGACTCCACATGGGTGTCGGTAGGGTCTGCGACTCGAAATTAGCAGGCATCAGGGGCTGCGAAAGCACCTCAATGAGTACCGGCAACGGTCTTAGAAGCTTAGTCCGTTTTAGACCTCTATTGTCCCTCTGTCCTTTTTTTTAGTTTATATACTCCACTAGTCGGACTGCTATCAGACGACATTTATGGGTAGTAAATGTTTCCAAAATACTTTGAGGCAAAAATATACCGACGCTTAATAGTGCGCTGGTTAAATCTAGCACAAAACAGATAACCAGGCATGTTCTGATCAGGGCCTAGGCAAGGAATACAGTATAAATGGAAATCCTTATGAGGTATTTGCTTCCCACAATACAATTAACTTTTTCTGACATCGGTATGGAGCAAGAAAAAAAGTTTGCCCAACGGGGTACTTCGCTTTAGTGAAGACTTCGGTTCTGAAATTTAAATTTGAATATTTCAGTAGTCGGCCGACCGGCACTTGCGAACTGCTTCGGGCACCACACGGCAAGATTACCCAGATGTAATGACCACAACAGTGAAACACGAAGAACATCTATGGTTATGGTAAGATTTTACAGAACTATTCTAGGTCCTTCTATTCCTACGTTGCAGTATTCTTGGTGTGGGAAAGTACCATAGCTTAGTTTGATGAAGGGTGGCGGATGCAGAAGATGACTCCACAAAGCCTTGTAGGATTGCCCTGGCAAATCCTGCGTGTGCTTTGGAGATTTGGTCAAATTTGTAAGGTTTAGTGAAAGTGTGAATAGTGGACCATGTAGCTGCTTCCATAATGGAAGCTGTGTCCATGCCTTTTTGGAAGGCCTTGAAAGTGGCCGCTGCTCTTGTGAAGTGTGCCTTAACCCCAATTTGGGGGGGGGGGGGGGGTTCCATGGTGTGAATAGCAGAAACCGACTGCCTTTCTAATTCAGGATGCAATGGTCTGTTTGGTGACTGCCCTGCCCAAGGCCCTGGGGTGGAAGGATACAAAGTTGTTTGGATTTCTTAATGTCTTCAGTCTTATCCAGGTAAAATCTCAGGTTGCCTGTGGACATCTAGAAGTGGAGTATCCTCTCTCCTTGGTTAGTGGGAGAGGGGAAAACTTGGGTACGTGAACGGATTGATTTAGTGACAAGTCATAGACTACCTTGGGCATGAAGGAAGGGTTAGTTCTCAGTGTGATCCTGTCCCTATGAAAAATGGTGTAAGGTGAGCATGCCATTAAGGCTTGTAGCTCAAACACTTCTGGCAGGAGGTAATATCCACCAAGTACTGTTTTCAAAGTACAAATCTGTAGAAAGGCTGTATTAGCCAGTTCGAAGGGGAGCTGGGTGAGTTTTTCCAGGATGAAGTTCAGGTCCCATGGAGTAGGAATAGGCTTCTTAGGTGGCCTAATGTGCAAGAACCCTTTAAGAGTTTCACATGTAGCCTGGCTAACAAGGGGGGGGGGGGGGGATCTAGAGGTAAGCAGGCTGATAATGCGGAGATGTGCACTTTCACTGATGAATGGGAAAGTCTACCATTAATAAAAGTTGACACATATGACAGGACTAGGGGGTGTCAGCCTCATAAGGGTCCCTTTCCTGTCCCAGACACAGCTGAGTAAATATTTCCCATTTAGCAAGGTATGATTTTCTAGTAGTGGGTTTTCTGGCCTCCCTCAGGAATGATAACACGTCCTCTGAATAGTGGTGTCTGAATGAGGTCAGTAATTTACCACCCACAGAGTCAGGGATAGCATTTGGTCCACCTTATGGGGTAACTTGCAGTGACTACCCTTGGCTTAACTGTATAGAAGGAGGGGAATCCAGTGCTGCCGTGGCGAGTAGAGAGTCCCTAGCAAGATTTTTGGTTTGTCCTTCCTGATTTTCAAAAGGGCATTCTGAATCAGACGGAAGGGGGGGGGGGGCATACAGGAACTTCCCCTCCCAAGTGAAAATGAAGGCATCTACTCTCCAAGCTTGGGGAAGACTTCTTTATGCAGATGATCTGCAGCTGCCTGTTCTGGGGGGAGGCAAACAGGCCTATTTGTGGAGTGCCCCACCAGTGAACTAGGTCTAGAAAGACAGTCCTGTTCAGCATCCATTCGTTTTGTGGAGAGGATGTTCTGCTCAGGAGGTCGCTTGCTTGTTATCCTGCAAAAGAATGTAACTGGCTTGCAGGAATAGGCTGTGCTGGTATGCTAGGTCCAAAATTAGTAGGGCTAGCTTGCACAATTGGTATGACTTGGTACCTCCCTGTTTGTTGATACATCACATAACAGTGGTATTCTGTTGCTATCAGAAGAGGACCTGGTAGAAGTAGTGGTAGGAAGATCTGTAGAGCTAAAAGAACTGCTGTCATTTCCTTTACATTGATGTAAATTAGAGTGCAAGGTGGCTCCCCAGCCTGAGTATGAGGCATCTGTATGTAATATCTGTGTGGCTTGAGGGGACTGCAGTGGAAGCCCCAGGTTTAGTTGTACTTGTTGGATCCACCAAATGATTTCCTTCTTTAAACAGGGAAGAAGGGGATAACTTGTTCCAAGTGATTCTGGTGTTGTGACCAGACATTTTTGAAGTACCATTGCAGTTTTCGCATATGCATTCTGGCCAATGCTAGCATTGGAATGGTTGCTGCCATCAATCCCAGGAGTCAAAGGAATTGCCTTGCAGTGACTGGGAGAACAAGACTTCCTGGAAGTGGGAAGTTAGAGATAGAACCCTGTCCTGTGGGAGAAAGGCTTTCATTCTTTCTGTATTGATTCTGCAATCTAGGAATATTTTGTCCTTGTCTGGGTTCAGGGAGGACTTCTTGAGGTTTGGGGTGAAACCCTAGACTTTGTAGAAGGGACATACTGAAGATGCCTTAAGATGAAGCAGTGCTAGGATAAGGATATATAATA